>NW_025551516.1:0-120674 GCF_914767665.1 Harmonia axyridis | reverse complement strand
AAGATGCATAGAATACCTGGTGTGTTTACTGATTCGATTTTGTTTCAGACTTTTTGAGAGACCCACCTGTTGCTTTGGTGGTCTGCTTCACCAGAGTGCTGTAAGGTGGCGCTCTTTAAAATTTTTCGAATTCCCGCATCTGCCTGGTGCCGTTTATAAAGGAAATACTGATTTTAGACACTGCAAAAATTCACAATAAATTACAATTCAGTTCATATCGAATTTCAACTACATAAAATGAATGGAATATAATGACAGACCATAGAATATAAAATATTATTGTTCTATACTCAAAGTTCACGACAAGAGCGTAGAAATAGGGGGATACTGGGGGTAATTCATAGACCTAATATCAATACGTGATATTAGGTCTATGGGGTAATACACGGTGCTCCTAAATTGGAGATACAAATGAAAATGACAGATTTCCGGATCATTTTAAGAAAAAAAGTCCTATAACATGAGTCCCCAAACATTTTGTTTTGAGATACATGTGTTGAAGTTCAAGTTATTTTCTCGTATAACCTTCCCTTCACAAGATATTCAATATGAATTGGCCATAGATATTCCAGTTTAAAGTTTTCACTAAGTGATATGCTAATTTTGAATGCAAATCTACAGGGTGATATATTTTCTGGAAGGATGCCTGCTTCCTTCCTCCAAAACTATATTTTGGTGAATGGCTGTTAGTTTAGAAAAATGTAGAAAAAAAACTCTGGTCCAGTACTACACTTTTTGGTTTGTTATAGTTTTGTCGTATCTGCTATCGATTTCGAGAAAAATCTCTAGTAATCCTCAGGAAAATCCAAATTATTATAAAGATCCAGCTAGTAAGCTCTAATGAATGCATTAATTATAAGTTTTGGTATTTATTCACCTAATCTGTAGCGAAGATTAATAAATATTTGATAAACTGTACGACACACTAGAAACAACCTGTATATTGAAAGCAAAGCCTTTGTGGGCTCATATTCTTGAAACTTTTTTTTCTCAAAATTATCCAAGTAATTTCTCATTTTCCTTCGTAACTCTCATTTGAGAACAAGGTAAGAACAACCGAATTAGTAACAACAAAAATTATTTCGAGTAATTTGGTTCAAACTTCATTATCAAACTTCTTTTTCTAACATTACAGATATGAATAAAAGTTATCGTCAAAAATTTTTTTTTCGATTATCGCTCCCCAAGAAAAAAAGATCTACGCCCTTGGTTCACTAGAGTCGGGAATTGAGAGAAATGTCAAATGTAGACGATGTATACGCCATCTGAAAAGCCCGCGATCCCTCGAAATCAAGTAGGTATAAATCCGAAAAATCTCCCGTTTTGTCTGAAAGTTTTACAGGTATAAGTAGACACACCAGGTATTCTATGCATCTTGGTGTTCAGTAGGATATGCCATTCAGTCATAGAAAGATACACGCATCAATAACGTTCAGAAATTGGTTAATTGTTTTATCGCAATCAGTACTCATTAGATATACTAATCGTGGAATCAGTACTATGGGGGGGAAAGGGGAAAGAAACGCGTTTTTTTAAAAGGGAAGAAAAGTTTACACTTTTTTCGACCGTTCGCAGTGAAGTACGAAGGGACGCGATAATACGTTTCGAAAGAGGAAAGACGGACATTTGTTACGGTACCGGGGTTTTTCGGCAAAAGTACCCCGATTATTTTATAATTATTCTCAAACTGGACGAAAAAATCGATTTTCGTCGAAAAGTGAAAACTTCTAGAAACGAGATGGGGCGTAGGATATCGTCGGGACGAGATGTTTTGGCTCGATCTGATGCACGAAAGATGAACTGGAAAAGTAACGGAGCCCTTTTTTCGATTTTCGTCTTTGTTTTCTCGAAAAATTCACGCAAAAATGTGCAATTTTGGTAACATTTTGACGTTTCTCTTAAATCTGTGTTCCCCGATAACATCCATCGATGGCATTCAGAGTAGGAACGCCCCTAATTATAAATAAGAAACGATGCGAATGAAAATGAGAAACGTCAGATGATATTCGACTAGAAACATTGAAATTTGGACGAATCGAGAGGAAATATACAAGAAAAGATGTTCAGATCCGATTTCTATCCGTTTTTCGAGGTATATTTGATGATATTTTAGAAAGAAAACGTTTTTAGTCAGTGGGAAGCTTGATTTGCCAGAAGCCTCTACCAGGAGTCATTTGGTTATTTGAGAAGTTTTTTAACGAGAAATTTGAGGAAATAATAGACTAGAACTGTATGTACCCCCCTCTTATGATGATATTTTTGCGTTTTGTTGAGATTTTCATGGAAATTCGTCAAATCTTGAAGCATTCCGTTTCATGTAAATTGTCAAGGACATACGTAAATATATCATTTCAGACAGATATTAGCATCCAACCTGAAATGAGCCGGTAGGTAGAGATATTTTAATTAGATAACCTAAATATTTAACGATTTTTTAAACGAAAATCATGAAAATTCATCAACTTATAGAATCTCTGTCACCATTTATTTTGACATTCCTATAAGAAGCACAAATGCACCAAATTATGCAAAGGCATTGTGGCCGGATCGTTAGGGATGCGGTCGTACAAACTGAGGTCTCTATGGGTTGCGAGTTCAAATCTTGCAGAAGCTCATAATTTTTTTTTCTTATTTTTTCGCCAGTTATTAATTTTTATATCATTTGGCAGTGAATACTTTGGAATAGTGAAATGGATCAAATAAAATCAATGATTATTTTAAAATAATAGGGATTCCCACATTCCCATTTTATACAGGGGGTACAATTTTCAAGCGTCAATTATACCTATATTTCTGGAAAATCGAGACCTTATAAATCTGAAAATTGGAATTAGAGCTTCCGGTTAGTTTTCTTTTGCATAATTTGCGAAAATATACGTGCGATGAATATTTTTTATACAGAGTGCACAATTTCCGAGTTCCAATTGGACGACTCTGGATAACTGAAACCTGTTGAAATCTGATAATTGAGATCTTAGATCCAGGTTATTTTTTTTTGCATAATTCTTGGAGGTATACACTGAGTGATTGACGATTTCATACAGGGTGTATTATTCTTGAGTGGCAATCAGACGTTTATGCAAAATTGTAACCTATTGAAACAACGGATTATAAACTTCGGGTTATTCTTAGTTTTCATAATTTGTGAGGAATAATATAATAATTGATTAAAAATTTTACAGGGTGTATTGAATTGGGATATCAATTTGATATTTTTGGAAAAATAGGCAAAATGAAATCTGGAAATTTGGATGATAGCTTTAGGTTAGTCTTAGACATTCCTGAAGATTCCGTATGGAAAATTGGTATCATAGCATTTGCTCTTTCTGCCATCTTGAAGGTATTCGAATAACGAGTCGGGCATGTTCATTGGTGTTTTTGGTTGCTTTTTTTTGTTTCAACAAAAACTTTATATACACGATGTTTGATGTCGATTTGATTAAAATTATTCCTCAAATTACATACAGACTGTGCGTTGTATATTAGTCCGATTTGAATGAATTTTATATGGGGTGTACATCTGTGGCCAATGCAGATCTATGGACAATGTGGATCTATGGACAAAGAGGATCTATGGGCAATGTAGATCTACCTACAAGGTGTATCTACGGGCAAAGCGAATCTACCTACAAGGTAGATCTACGGCGCGTACTAGTCTATATACTAAGTCAGGAATCAGTACTATGGGGGGGAAAGGGGAAAGAAACGCGTTTTTTTAAAAGGGAAGAAAAGTTTAGACTTTTTTCGACCGTTGGGAGGGGAGGAGAAAGGGACGCGATAATACGTTTCGAAAGAGGAAAGACGGACATTTGTTACGGTACCGGGGTTTTTCGACAAAAGTACCCCGATTATTTTATAATTATTCTCAAACTCGACGAAAAAATCGATTTTCGTCGAAAAGTGAAAACTTCTAGAAACGAGACCGGGCGTAGGATATCGTCGGGACGAGATGTTTTGGCTCAATCTGATGCACGAAAGATGAACTGGAAAAGTAACGGAGCCCTTTTTTCGATTTTCGTCTTTGTTTTCTCGAAAAATTCACGCAAAAATGTGCAATTTTGGTAACATTTTGACGTTTCTCTTAAATCTGTGTTCCCCGATATCATCCATCGATGGCATTCAGAGTAGGAACGCCCCGAATTATAAATACGAAACGTCAGATGATATTCGACTAGAAACATTGAAATTTGGACGAATCGAGAGGAAATATACAAGAAAAGATGATTCAGATTCGATTCAGATCCGTTTTTCGAGGTATATTTGATGATATTTTCAAACAGAATCATTTTGTGACAGTCGAATACATTGGTTTGCTGAAGCTTCAATAGGATTTATTTTGGTTATTTGAGGTGTTTTCAACGAGATATTTAAGCAAAGAATGGACTGAAATGGTACGAAACGTCCTTTACTGATGGTATCTTTGCGTTTTGTTGAGATTTTCATGGAAATTGGTCAAATATTATAGCATTTCGTTTCATGTAAGTTGTCAAGGAGAGACGTGAATTTTTCATTTTGCACTGATAACAGCAATCAAGTTGAAGTAAATTTGTAAGTAGAGATATAAATATTCGATTTCCTTCATATTTAACGGTTTTTTACACGAAAATCATGAAAATTCTTCAAATTTATAGAATCTCTGTATCCTGTGATTTTGACATTTTCCCTATAAGAAGCAGAAATGCAATAAGTTTCTCAACGTTGTCATGGCTGGAGGCTGTGAGTCGCGGACTGATAAACTGAGGCGCAGCGCTTCTGCAGGTTCGAATCGCTGCCAGTCAGTAAATTTTTTTTCTTATTTTTCGCCAGTTATTAATTCTTATATTATTTTGCGGTGAATGCTTTGAAATTATGAAATGGATCAAATTTTTTTTGGTCAACTGTGTGAATAATTCCGTAATATACATAATATATATTTATGTTTTTGCGTAGTTTTCAAAGTATCTACTTATGAGAATAACGATTATACAGTGTTTCTGAAGTTACCGTGCCTATTGGAGGTTTCTTGATGAATAGACCTATTTGAAATATGAAAATCGGTATAATAAAATTAATGAACTGATTTGAAAATAATAGGGGTTCCCACATTTTCATCTCATACAGGGTGCACAATAGATTTATAGTTGAGATCATAGCTACAGGTTATTATTCCATAGCATAATTCTTGAAGGTATATACTAAGTGACTGACGATCATATACAGGGTGTTTCATGTCGAATTGATTAAAATTATTCCTCAAATTACATACATACTGTGCGTTGCTAACGCGTATTTATGAAAATACTGAAACCTCAGTATCTCGGTGTATATTAGTCCGATATCGATAATACAAAAGATATTCAGTATTTGAATGAATTTTATATAGATTTTTGGCCAATGCAGATCTATGGCCAATGCAGATCTATGGACAATGTGGATCTATGGACAAAGATGATCTATGGGCAATGTAGATCTACCTACAAGGTGTATCTACGGGCAAAGCGAATCTACCTACAAGGTAGATCTACGGCGCGTACTAGTCTATATACTAAGTCAGGAATCAGTACTATGGGGGGGAAAGGGGAAAGAAACGTGTTTTTTTAAAAGGGAAGAAAAGTTTAGACTTTTTTTGACCGTTGGAAGGGGAGTAGGAAGGGACGCGATAATACGTTTCGAAAGAGGAAAGACGGACATTTGTTACGGTACCGGGGTTTTTCCGCAAAAACACCCCGATTATTTTATAATTATTCTCAAACTCGACGAAAAAATCGATTTTCGTCGAAAAGTGAAAACTTCTAGAAACGAGACCGGGCGTAGGATATCGTCGGGACGAGATGTTTTGGCTCAATCTGACGCACGAAAGATGAACTGGAAAAGTAACGGAGCCCTTTTTTCCATTTTCGTCTTTGTTTTCTCGAAAAATTCACGCAAAAATGTGCAATTTTGGTAACATTTTGACGTTTCTCTTAAATCTGTGTTCCCCGATAACATCCATCGATGGCATTCAAAGTAGGAACGCCCCTAATTATAAATACGAAACGTCAGATGATATTCGACTAGAAACATTGAAATTTGGACGAATCGAGAGGAAATATGCAAGAAAAGATGTTCAGATACGATTTATATCCCTTTTTCCATGTATATTTGATGATATTTTCGAAAGAAATCGTTTTTAGTCCGTGGGAAGCTTGAATTGCCAGAAGCCTCTACCAGGAGTCAGTTGGTTATTTGAGAAGTTTTCAACGAGAAATTTGATGAAATGCTAGACAAGAACTGTATGTACCCCCCTTTTATGATGGTATTTTCACGTTTTGTTGAGATTTTCATGGAAATTGGTCAAATTTTGAAGCATTCCGTTTCATGTGAATTGTCAAGGACATACGTAAATATATCATTTTGGAGAGATATTAGCATTCAAGGGGAAAAAAGCCGGTAGGTAGAGATATTTTACTTCGATTTCCTTTATATTTAACGATTTTTTAAACGAAAATCATGAAATTTCTTCCAATTTATAGAATCTGTCACCAGTTATTTTGACTTCATTCCTATAAGAAGCACAAATGCACCCAATTTAGCAAAGGCGTTGTGGCCTGTTGGTTAGGGGTACAGACCTATGTGCAGTGGTCTCTATGCGCTGCAAGTTCAAATCTCCGCCGGCCGATTTATTTTTTTTCATTTTTCATCCAGTTATTAATTGTTTTATTATTTGGCGGTGAATGCTTTAGAATAATGAAATGGATCAAAGTATTTTTAGTCAACTGTGTGAATGATTTCTATTTAATAATCTATTCGAAATATTCTGACGTTTCGACCAATTCTGTGCTTATTCATAAAATCGTCGAAATCATTAATGAAACGTCAGATGATATTTTAATGGAAATGTTGAAATTTGGACGAATCGAGAGGAAATATGCAAGAAAAGATGATTCAGATACGATTTCTATCCTTTTTTCCATGAATATTTGATGATATTTTCAAGAGGAATCGTTTTGTGTCAGTGGAAAGCTTGGTTTGACAGAAGTCGCTAGGTACAGGAGTCATTTGGTTATTTGAGGAGTTTTAAACGAGATATTCAAGGGAATAATAGACTGGAACTGTATGTACCGCCCTTTTATGATGGTATTTTTACGTTCTGTTGAGATTTTTATGGAAATTGGTCAAATCTTGAAGTATTCCGTTTCATGTGAATTGTTATTAATTCTTATATTATTTAGCGGTGAATGCTTTGGAATAATGAAACAGATCAATTTTTTCTTCGATCCACTGTGTGAATGATTCCGTAATATACATTATATATTTATGTTTTTGCATAGTTTTCAAAGTACGTATAAGAATAACGATTATACAGTGTTTCTGAAGTAACAGTGCCTGTTAGAGGTTTCTTGATGAATAGATCCATTTGAAATATAAAAATCGGTATAATGAAATTAATGAACTGATTTGAAAATAATAGGGGTTTCCACATTCTCATCTCATGCAGGCTGTACAATAGATTTGAGTTTGAGAGTTGAGATTATAGCTACAGGTTATTATTATATAGAATAATTCTTGAAGGAATATACTAGGTGACTGACTATCATATACAGGGTGTTTCATGTCGAATCGATTAAAATTATTCCCCTAACTACATACATACTGTGCGTTGCTAACGCGTATTTATGAAAATAGTGAAACCTTAGTATCTCGCTGTATATTAGTCCGATATCGATAATACAGAAGATATGCAGTATTTGAATGAATTTTATATAGATTTTTGGCCAATGCAGATCTATGGCCAATGCAGATCTATGGTCAATGCAGATCTATGGCCAATGCAGATCTATGGCCAATGCAGATCTATGGCCAATGTAGATCTACCTACAAGGTGTATCTACGGGCAAAGCGAATCTACCTACAAGGTAGATCTACAGGATATATTGATCAGGGCGCGTACTAGTTAGATATACTAATCGTGGAATCAGTACTATGGGGGGGAAAGGGGAAAGAAACGCGTTTTTTTAAAAGGGAAGAAAAGTTTACACTTTTTTCGACCGTTCGCAGGGAAGTACGAAGGGACGCGATAATACGTTTCGAAAGAGAAAAGACGGACATTTGTTACGGTACCGGGGTTTTTCGGCAAAAGTGCCCCGATTATTTTATAAATATTCTCAAACTGGACGAAAAAATCGATTTTCGTCGAAAAGTGAAAACTTCTAGAAACGAGATGGGGCGTAGGATATCGTCGGGACGAGATGTTTTGGCTCAATCTGACGCACGAAAGATGAACTGGAAAAGTAACAGAGCCCTTTTTTCGATTTTCGTCTTTGTTTTCTCGAAAAATTCACGCAAAAATGTGCAATTTTGGTAACATTTTGACGTTTCTCTTAAATCTGTGTTCCCTGATAACATCCATCGATGGCATTCAGAATAGAAACGATGTGAATGAAAATGAGAAACGTCAGATGATATTCGACTAGAAACATTGAAATTTGGACGAATTTAGAGGAAAAACTCAAGAAACGATGGTTCAGATTCGATTCAGATCCGTTTTTCGAGGTATATTTGATGATATTTTCAAACAGAATTGTTTTGTGTCAGTCGAATACATTCGTTTGGTGAAGCTTCTATAGGAATTATTTTGGTTATTTGAGGTGTTTTCAACGAGATATTCAAGCTAATAATGAACGGGAATGGTAGAAAACGTCCTTTTCTGATGGTATATCTGCATTTTGTTGAGATTTTCATGGAAATTGGTGAAATCTTATAGCATTCCGTTTCATGTAAGTTGTCAAGGAAAGATGTGAATATTTCATTTTGGACTGATGAATCGGTAGGTACAGATAAAAATATTGGATTTCCTTTATATCTAACGGTTTTTTACACGAAAATCATGAAAATTCTTCAATTTTATAGAATTTCTGTATCCTGTGATTTTGACATTTTGCCTATAAGAAGCACAAATGCATTAAATTCCTCAATGGCTGGAGGCTGTGATTCGCGGACTGATAAACTGAGGCGCTACGCTGCTGCAAGTTCGAATCGCTGGCGGTCAGTAATTTTTTTTTTCTTATTTTTCGCAAGTTATTAATTCTTATATTATTTGGCGGTGAATACTTTGGAATAGTGAAATGGATCAAATAAAGTCAATGATGATTTTAAAATAATAGGAATCCCACATTACCATTTCATACAGGGGGTACAATTTTCAAGCGTCAATTATACATTTCTGGAAAATCGAGACCTTATAAATCTGAAAATTGGAAGTAGAGCTTCAGGTTAGTTTTCTTTTGCATAATTTGCGAAGATATACGTGCGATGAATATTTTTTCTACAGAGTGCACAATTTCCGTGTTCCAATTGGACGACTCTGTCTAACTGAAACCTGTTGAAATCTGATAGTTAAGATCTTAGATCCAGGTTATTTTTTTTTGCATAATTCTTGAAGGTGTACACTGAGTGATTGACGATTTCATAGAGGGTGTATTATTTTTGAGTGGCAATCAGACATTTATGCAAAATTGTAACCTATTGAAACTTCGGGTTATTCTTCGTTTTCATAATTTGTGAGGAATAATATAATAATTGATTAATAATTATACAGGGTGTATTGAATTGGGATACCAATTTGATATTTTTGGAAAAATAGGCAAAATGAAATCTGGAAATTTGGATAATAGCTTTAGGTTAGTGTTAGAAATTCCTGAAGAATTGATTGCGTATGGAAAATTGGTTTCATAGCATTTGCTCTTTCTGCCATCTTGAAGGTATTCGAATAACGAGTCGGGCATGTTCATTGGTGTTTTAGGTTGCTTTTTTGTGTTTCAACAAAAACTTCCTCAAATTACATACAGACCGTGCGTTGCTTACGCGTATGTATGAAATTACTGAAACCTTTGAGTCTCGCTGTATATTAGTCCGATATCCATAATACAGGAGATATGCAGTATTTGAATGAATTTTATATAGGGTGTACATCTAGATCTGTGGCCAATGCAGATCTATCGACAATGTGGATCTATGGACAAAGAGGATCTATGGGCTATGTAGATCTACCTACAAGGTGTATCTACGGGCGAAGCGGATCTGTGGTCAACATTGATCTACCTAAAAGGTAGATCTATGAGCAACATTGATCTACCTACCTATTGATCTATGGGCTTCATTGATCTACCGACAAGGTAGATCTACGGCGCGTACTAGTCTATATACTAAGTCAGGAATCAGTACTATGGGGGGGAAAGGGGAAAGAAACGTGTTTTTTTAAAAAGGAAGAAAAGTTTAGACTTTTTTCGACCGTTCGCAAAGAAGTAGTAAGGGACGCGATAATACGTTTCGAAAGAGGAAAGACGGACATTTGTTACGGTACCGGGGTTTTTCGGCGAGAGTACCCCGATTATTTTATAATTATTCTCAAACTCGACGAAAAAACCGATTTTCGTCGAAAAGTGAAAACTTCTAGAAACGAGATGGGGCGTAGGATAACGTCGGGACGAGATGTTTTGGCTCAATCTGATGCACGAAAGATGAACTGGAAAAGTAACGGAGCCCTTTTTTCGATTTTCGTCTTTGTTTTCTCGAAAAATTCACGCAAAAATGTGCAATTTTGGTAACATTTTGACGTTTCTCTTAAATCTGTGTTCCCCGATAACATCCATCGATGGCATTCAGAATAGGAACGCCCCTAATTATAAATACGAAACGTCAGATGATATTCGACTAGAAATATTGAAATTTGGACGAATTCAGAGGAAAGATGCAAGAAAAGATGATTAATATACGATTTCTATCCTTTTTTCCATGTATATTTGGTGATATTTTCAAACGGAATCGTTTTGTGTCAGTGGGAAACTTGATAAGCCAGAAGTCTCTACAGGAGTCATTTGAGGAGTTTTTAACGAGATATTCAAGGAAATAATAAACTACAACTGTATGTACCGCCCTTTTATGATGGTATTATTGCGTTTTGTTGAGGTTTTCATGGAAATTCGTCAAATTTTGAAGCATTCCGTTTCATGTGAATTGTCAAGGACAAACGTAAATATATCATTTCGGACAGATATTAGCATCCAACCTGAAGTAAGCCGGTAGGTAGAGATATTTTAATTAGATATCCTTTATATTTAACGATTTTTTAAACGTAAATCATGAAAAATTCATCAACTTATAGAATTTCTGTCACCATTTATTTTGACATTTTTCCTATAAGAAGCACAAATGCACCAAATTACTCAAAGGCATTGTAGCCGGATCGTTAGGGATGCGGTCGTTCAAACTGAGGTCTCTATGGGTTGAGAGTTCATGTCTTGCAGCAGGTTATAATTTTTTTTTCTTATTTTTGCGCCAGTTATTAATTTTTATATTATTTGGCGGTGAATGCTTCGGAATATTTATATGGATCAATTTTTTTTTGGTCTATTGTGTGAATGATTTCGTAGTATACACATATAATTATGTTTTTCCGATTTTCAAAGTACATATAAGAATAACGATTATACATTGTTTTTTTTCAAGTTGCCTATTGGAGGTTTTTCGATAAATTGACCAATTTGAAATTTTAAAATGAAAGCGATTCCTACATTTCCATAATATACAGGGTGTACATTTTTCGAGCGCCAATTATGCTTTTCTGTAAAATAGAAAACTCATGAAATCTGAAAATTGAAATTTCAAGTTTGATTTCACATAATTTGCGAAATTATACGTGCGATGAATAACGTTTATACAGAGTGTACAATTTCCGAGTACCAATTTCCGAGATGTCTCTGGAGAACTGAAAACTTTTCTTATAGTTGACATGTTAGCTCTAGGTTATCATTTCATTGCATAATTCTTGAAGGTTTACAGGTGGGGATTGACGGTTATATACAGAGTGTATAATTTTCGAGTGGCTATAAGACGTTTATTCTTCTTTATCATAGAGAAAATCATTGAGGAAATATATAATAATTAATTAACAATTATACAGGGAGTAGAAAATTGGGATAACAATTTGATATTCGTGAAAAATTAGACACAATGAAATCTGAAAATTGGATGAATAAAACCCAATGGCTTTCGAGCAATAATGAACATCACCACATGGGAAGCTTTAGCAATTAATTATAAATAATAATTCAATAAATGAAATTTATACAGGATGAGGAATTTAGTGGCAATTAGATATTTCTGAAGAATTGAGACAATATAAAATATGAAAATTGAGAATTGAAATTACAGCTTCTTTTTTTTACAATAGATTGGGATTTTTTCTTTTCATTTGTGTTTCTACAAGAAATTTATATACAGGATGTTTCATGTAAATATACAGTTTATACAGGGTTGAGTTGATTGTCAGTTGATACGAATTATTGGATATTATTCCAATCCTCAAATTACATACAAGATGCGCGTTACTCACGCGTATATTCAAGAAACCTTGAGAGGAGATATGGGAGTATTTATGAATGAATTCAAAGGTAGATCTATGGGCTATATGGATCAAACTAAACGGTAGATCTATAGGCTATATTGATCTACCTACAAGGTAGATCTATGGGCAACAATGATCTACCTACAAGGTAGATCAGTGGGCAACATTGATCTACCTAAAAGGTAGATCTATGTGCAACATTGATCTACCTATTAGGTAGATCTACAGGATATATTGATCTACCTACAAGGTAGATCTACGGCGCGTACTAGTTCTATATACTAAGTCAGGAATCAGTACTATGGGGGGGAAAGGGGAAAGAAACGTGTTTTTTTAAAAGGGAAGAAAAGTTTAGACTTTTTTCGACCGTTGGAAGGGGAGTAGGAAGGGACGCGATAATACGTTTCGAAAGAAGAAAGACGGACATTGGTTACGGTACCGGGGTTTTTCGGCAAAAGTACCCCGATTATTTTATAATTATTCTCAAACCCGACGAAAAAATCGATTTTCGTCGAAAAGTGAAAACTTCTAGAAACGAGATGGGGCGTAGGATATCGTCGGGACGAGATGTTTTGGCTCAATCTGACGCACGAAAGATGAACTGGAAAAGTAACGGAGCCCTTTTTTCGATTTTCGTCTTTGTTTTCTCGAAAAATTCACGCAAAAATGTGCAATTTTGGTAACATTTTGACGTTTCTCTTAAATCTGTGTTCCCCGATAACATCCATCGATGGCATTCAGAATAGAAACGATGTTAATGAAAATGAGAAACGTCAGATGATATTCGACTAGAAACATTGAAATTTGGACGAATCGAGAGGAAATATACAAGAAAAGATGTTCAGATCCGATTTCTATCCGTTTTTCGAGGTATATTTGATGATATTTTCAAACAGAATCATTTTGTGACAGTCGAATACATTGGTTTGCTGAAGCTTCAATAGGATTTATTTTGGTTATTTGAAGTGTTTTCAACGAGATATTCAAGCAGAGAAAGGACTGAAATGGTAGAAAACGTCCTTTTCTGATGGCATCTTTGCATTTTGTTGAGATTTTCATGGAAATTGGTCAAATTATATAGCATTCCGTTTCATGTAAGTTGTCAAGGGAAGACGTAAATATTTCATTTTGGACTGAAAAATCGGTAGGTACAGATATAAATATTCGATTTCCTTCATATCTAACGGTTTTTTACACGAAAATCATGAAAATTCTTCAAGTTTATAGAATTTCTGTATCCTGTGATTTTGACATTTTCCCTATATGAAGCACAAATGCATTAAATTCCTCAACGTGTTCATGGCTAGAGGCAGTGAGTCGCGGACTGATAAACTGAGGCGCTTCACTACTGCAGGTTCGAATCGCTGCCAGTCAGTGATTTTTTTTCTTATTTTTCGCAAGTCATCAATTCTTATATTATTTGGCGGTGAATGCTTTGGAATAATGAAATGGATCAAATTTTTTTTTGGTCTACTGTTTGAATGATTCCGTAATATACATATTATATATTTATGTTTTTGCATACTTTTCAAAGTACGTATAAGAATAACGATTATACAGTGTTTCTGAAGTTACAGTGCCTATTAGAGGTTTCTTGATGAATAGACCCATTTGAAATATGAAAATCGGTATAATAAAATTAATGAACTGATTTGAAAATAATAGGGGTTTCCACATTCTCATCTCATACAGGGTGTACAATAGATTTATAGTAGTGATTATTGCTACAGGTTATTATTATATAGCAAATTCTTGAAGGTATATACTAGGTGACTGACTATCATATACAGGGTGTTTCATGTCGAATTGATTAAAATTATTCCTCTAATTACATACATACTGTGCGTTGCTAACGCGTATTTATGAAAATACTGAAGCCTTAGTATTTCGCTGTATATTAGTCCGATATCGATAATACAGAAGATATGCAGTATTTGAATGAATTTTACATAGATTTTTGGCCAATGCAGATCTATGTCCAATGCAGATCTATGGCCAATGCAGATCTATGGAAAATGTGGATCTATGGACAAAGAAGATCTATGGGCAATGTAGATCTACCTACAAGGTGTATCTACGGGCAAAGCGAATCTACCTACAAGGTAGATCTACGGCGCGTACTAGTCTATATACTAAGTCAGGAATCAGTACTATGGGGGGGAAAGGGGAAAGAAACGTGTTTTTTTAAAAGGGAAGAAAACTTTAGACTTTTTTCGACCGTTGGGAGGGGAGAAGAAAGGGACGCGATAATACGTTTCGAAAGAGGAAAGACGGACATTTGTTACGGTACCGGGATTTTTCGACAAAAGTACCCCGATTATTTTATAATAATTCTCAAACTCGACGAAAAAATCGATTTTCGTCGAAAAGTGAAAACTTCTAGAAACGAGATGGGGCGTAAGATAACGTCGGGACGAGATGTTTTGGCTCAATCTGACGCACGAAAGATGAACTGGAAAAGTAACGGAGCCCTTTTTTCGATTTTCGTCTTTGTTTTCTCGAAAAATTCACGCAAAAATGTGCAATTTTGGTAACATTTTGACGTTTCTCTTAAATCTGTGTTCCCCGATAACATCCATCGATGGCATTCAGAATAGAAACGATGTGAATGAAAATGAGAAACGTCAGATGATATTCGACTAGAAACATTGAAATTTCGACGAATTCAGAGGAAAGATGCAAGAAAAGATGATTAATATACCATTTCTATCCGTTTTTCGAGGTATATTTGATGATATTTTCAAACAGAATCGTTTTGTGTCAGTCGAATACATTCGTTTGCTGAAGCTTCTACTGGAGTTATTTTGGTTATTTGAGGTGTTTTCAACGAGATATTTAAGCAAAGAATGGACTGAAATGGTACGAAACGTTCTTTACTGATGGTATCTTTGCGTTTTGTTGAGATTTTCATGGAAATTGGTCAAATCTTATAGCATTTCGTATCATGTAAGTTGTCAAGGAGAGACGTGAATTTTTCATTTTGCACTGATAACAGCAATCAAGTCGAAGTAAATTTGTAAGTAGAGATATAAATATTCGATTTCCTTCATATCTAACGGTTTTTTACACGAAAATCATGAAAATTCTTCAAATTTATAGAATCTCTGTATCCTGTGATTTTGACATTTCCCTATAAGAAGCAGAAATGCAGTGAGTTCCTCAACGTGGTCATGGCTGGAGGCTGTGAGTCGCGGACTGATAATCTGAGGCGCAGCGCTACTGCAGGTTCGAATCGCTGCCAGTCAGTGAATTTTTTTTCTTATTTTTCGCCAGTTATTAATTCTTATATTATTTTGCGGTGAATGCTTTGAAATTATGAAATGGATCAAATTTTTTTTGGTCAACTGTGTGAATAATTCCGTAATATACATATTATATATTTATGTTTTCGCGTAGTTTTCAAAGTATCTACTTATGAGAATAACGATTATACAGTGTTTCTGAAGTTACCGTGCCTATTGGAGGTTTCTTGATGAATAGACCTATTTGAAATATGAAAATCGGTATAATAAAATTAATGAACTGATTTGAAAATAATAGGGGTTCCCACATTTTCATCTCATACAGGGTGCACAATAGATTTATAGTTGAGATCATAGCTACAGGTTATTATTCCATAGCATAATTCTTGAAGGTATATACTAAGTGACTGACGATCATATACAGGGTGTTTCATGTCGAATTGATTAAAATTATTCCTCAAATTACATACATACTGTGCGTTGCTAACGCATATTTATGAAAATACTGAAACCTTAGTATCTCGGTGTATATTAGTCCGATATCGATAATACAAAAGATATTCAGTATTTGAATGAATTTTATATAGATTTTTGGCCAATGCAGATCTATGGCCAATGCAGCAGATCTATGGCCAATGCAGATCTATGGACAATGTGGATCTATGGACTAAGATGATCTATGGGCAATGTAGATCTACCTACAAGGTGTATCTACGGGCAAAGCGAATCTACCTACAAGGTAGATCTACGGCGCGTACTAGTTCTATATACTAAGTCAGGAATCAGTACTATGGGGGGGAAAGGGGAAAGAAACGTGTTTTTTTAAAAGGGAAGAAAAGTTTAGACTTTTTTTGACCGTTGGAAGGGGAGTAGGAAGGGACGCGATAATACGTTTCGAAAGAGGAAAGACGGACATTTGTTACGGTACCGGGGTTTTTCCGCAAAAACACCCCGATTATTTTATAATTATTCTCAAACTCGACGAAAAAATCGATTTTCGTCGAAAAGTGAAAACTTCTAGAAACGAGACCGGGCGTAGGATATCGTCGGGACGAGATGTTTTGGCTCAATCTGATGCACGAAAGATGAACTGGAAAAGTAACGGAGCCCTTTTTTCCATTTTCGTCTTTGTTTTCTCGAAAAATTCACGCAAAAATGTGCAATTTTGGTAACATTTTGACGTTTCTCTTAAATCTGTGTTCCCCGATATCATCCATCGATGGCATTCAGAATAGAAACGATGTGAATGAAAATGAGAAACGTCAGATGATATTCGACTAGAAACATTGAAATTTGGACGAATTCAGAGGAAAGATGCAAGAAAAGATGATTAATATACCATTTCTAGCCGTTTTTCGAGGTATATTTGATGATATTTTAGAAAGAAAACGTTTTTAGTCATTGGGAAGCTTGGTTTGCCAGAAGCCTCTACCAGGAGTCATTTGGTTATTTGAGAAGTTTTTAACTAGAAATTTGAGGAAATAATAGACTAGAACTGTATGTACCGCCCTTTTATGATGGTATTTTTGCGTTTTGTTGAGATTTTCATGGAAATTCGTCAAATATTGAAGCATTCCGTTTCATGTGAATTGTCAAGGACATACGTAAATATATCATTTCGGACAGATATTGGCATTCAACCTGAAGTGAGCCGGTAGGTAGAGATAATTTAATTAGATATCCTTTATATTTAACGATTTTTTAAACGAAAATCTTGAAAATTCATCAACTCACAGAATCTGTCACCATTTATTTTGACATAATTCCTATAAGAAGCACAAATGCACATAATTATACAAAGGCGTTATGGCCGGTTCGTTAGGGATGCGGTCTTTTAAACTGAGGTCTCTATGGGTTGCGAGTTCAAATCTTGCAGCAGGTCATAATTTTTTTTTTCTTATTTTTTCGCCTGTTGTTAATTTTTATATTATTTGGCGGTGAATGCTTCGGAATGTTTAAATGGATCAATTTTTTTTTTGGTCTATTGTGTAAATTTTATTATTTGCATTATTTGCTAAGATATACGTGCGATGAATATTTTTTATACAGAGTGCACAATTTCCGAGATCCAATTGGACGACTCTGGAGAACTGAAACCTGTTGAAATCTTAGATCCAGGTTATTTTTTTTGCAAAATACTAGAAGTTATGCACTGAGTGATTGACGATTTCATACAGGGTCTATTATTTTTGAGTGGCAATTAGACGTTTATGCAAAAATGTAACCTATTGAAACATCGGATTATAAGCTTCGGGTTATTCTTCGTTTTCATAATTTGTGGGGAAAAATATAATAATTGATTAAAAATTATACAGGGTGTATAAAATGGGGATACCAATTTGATATTTTGGGCAAAAGAGGCATAATGAAATCTGGAAATTTGGATAATAGCTTCAGGTCAGCCTTAGACATTTCTGAAGAATTGATTTCGTATGGAATTCGAAAATTGGTTTCATAGCCTTTGCTTTTTCCGCCGTTATTCGAGAACCTTCAAGAGAAGGTTCTCGAATAACGAGTCGGGCATGTTCATTGGTGTTTTTGGTTGCTTTTTTGTGTTTCAACGAAAACTCCATCTACAATGTTTCATGTCAAGTTGATTTAAATTATTCCCCAAATTACATACAGACTGTGCGTTGTATATATACAGAATACAGAAGATATGCATTATTTGAATGAATTTTATATAGGGTGTACATCTGTGGCTAATGTAGATCTATGGACAATGAGGATCTATGGACAAAGAGGATCTATGGTCAATGTAGATCTACCTACAAGGTGTATCTACGGGCAAAGAGGATCTATGGGCTACATTGATCTACCTACAAGGTAGATCTACGGCGCGTACTAGTCTATATACTAAGTCAGGAATCAGTACTATGGGGGGGAAAGGGGAAAGAAACGTGTTTTTTTAAAAGGGAAGAAAAGTTTAGACTTTTTTTGACCGTTGGAAGGGGATTAGGAAGGGACGCGATAATACGTTTCGAAAGAGAAAAGACGGACATTTGTTACAGTACCGGGGTTTTTCCGCAAAAACACCCCGATTATTTTATAATTATTCTCAAACTCGACGAAAAAATCGATTTTCGTCGAAAAGTGAAAACTTCTAGAAACGAGATGAGGCGTAGGATATCGTCGGGACGAGATGTTTTGGCTCAATCTGACGCACGAAAGATGAACTGGAAAAGTAACGGAGCCCTTTTTTCGATTTTCGTCTTTGTTTTCTCGAAAAATTCACGCAAAAATGTGCAATTTTGGTAACATTTTGACGTTTCTCTTAAATCTGTGTTCCCCGATATCATCCATCGATGGCATTCAGAGTAGGAACGCCCCTAATTATAAATACGAAACGTCAGATGATATTCGACTAGAACCATTGAAATTTGGACGAATTCAGAGGAAAGATGCAAGAAAAGATGATTAATATACCATTTCTAGCCGTTTTTCGAGGTATATTTGATGATATTTTAGAAAGAAAACGTTTTTAGTCAGTGGGAAGCTTGGTTTGCCAGAAGCCTTTACCAGGAGTCATTTGGTTATTTGAGAAGTTTTTAACTAGAAATTTGAGGAAATAATAGACTAGAACTGTATGTACCGCCCTTTTATGATGGTATTTTTGGGTTTTGTTGAGATTTTCATGGAAATTCGTCAAATATTGAAGCATTCCGTTTCATGTGAATTGTCAAGGACATACGTAAATATATCATTTCGGACAGATATTGGCATCCAACCTGCAGTAAGCCGGTAGGTAGAGATAATTTAATTAGATATCCTTCATATTTAACGATTTTTTAAACGAAAATCATGAAAATTCATCAACTCATAGAATCTCTGTCACCATTTATTTTGACATTATTCCTATAAGAAGCACAAATGCACCTAATTATGCAAAGACGTTGTGGCCGGGTCGTTAGGGATGCGGTCTTATAAACTAAGGTCTCTATGGGTTGCGAGTTCAAGTCTTGCAGCAGGTCATAATTTTTTTTTCTTATTTTTTCGCCTGTTTTTAATTTTTATATTATTTGGCGGTGAATGCTTCGGAATGTTGAAATGGATCAATTTTTTTTTAGTCTATTGTGTAAATTTTATTATTTGCATTATTTGCTAAGATATACGTGCGATGAATATTTTTTATACAGAGTGCACAATTTCCGAGTTCCAATTGGACGACTCTGGAGAACTGAAACCTGTTGAAATCTTAGATCCAGGTTATTTTTTTTGCAAAATTCTAGAAGTTATGCACTGAGTGATTGACGATTTCATACAGGGTGTATTATTTTTGAGTGGCAATTGGACGTTTATGCAAAAATGTAACCTATTGAAACATCGGATTATAAGCTTCGGGTTATTCTTCGTTTTCATAATTTGTGGGGAAAAATATAATAATTGATTAAAAATTATACAGGGTGTATAAAATGGGGATACCAATTCGATATTTTGGGCAAAAGAGGCATAATGAAATCTGGAAATTTGGATAATAGCTTCAGGTCAGCCTTAGACATTTCTGAAGAATTGATTCCGTATGGAATTCGAAAATTGGTTTCATAGCCTTTGCTTTTTCCGCCGTTATTCGAGAACCTTCAAGAGAAGGTTCTCGAATAACGAGTCGGGCATGTTCATTGGTGTTTTTGGTTGCTTTTTTGTGTTTCAACGAAAACTCCATCTACAGAATGTTTCATGTCAAGTTGATTTAAATTATTCCCCAAATTACATACAGACTGTGCGTTGTATATATACAGAATACAGAAGATATGCATTATTTGAATGAATTTTATATAGGGTGTACATCTGTGGCTAATGTAGATCTATGGACAATGAGGATCTATGGACAAAGAGGATCTATGGTCAATGTAGATCTACCTACAAGGTGTATCTACGGGCAAAGAGGATCTATGGGCTACATTGATCTACCTACAAGGTAGATCTACGGCGCGTACTAGTCTATATACTAAGTCAGGAATCAGTACTATGGGGGGGAAAGGGGAAAGAAACGTGTTTTTTTAAAAGTGAAGAAAAGTTTAGACTTTTTTTGACCGTTGGAAGGGGAGTAGGAAGGGACGCGATAATACGTTTCGAAAGAGGAAAGACGGACATTTGTTACGGTACCGGGGTTTTTCCGCAAAAACACCCCGATTATTTTATAATAATTCTCAAACTCGACGAAAAAATCGATTTTCGTCGAAAAGTGAAAACTTCTAGAAACGAGACCGGGCGTAGGATATCGTCGGGACGAGAAGTTTTGGCTCAATCTGATGGACGAAAGATGAACTGGAAAAGTAACGGAGCCCTTTTTTCCATTTTCGTCTTTGTTTTCTCGAAAAATTCACGAAAAAATGTGCAATTTTGGTAACATTTTGACGTTTCTCTTAAATCTGTGTTCCCCGATATCATCCATCGATGGCATTCAGAATAGGAACGCCCCTAATTATAAATACGAAAAGTCAGATGATATTCGACTAGAAACATTGAAATTTGGACGAATCGAGAGGAAATATACAAGAAAAGATGTTCAGATCCGATTTCTATCCGTTTTTCGAGGTATATTTGATGATATTTTCAAACAGAATCATTTTGTGACAGTCGAATACATTTTGGTTTGCTGAAGCTTCAATAGGATTTATTTTGGTTATTTGAAGTGTTTTCAACGAGATATTCAAGCAGAGAAAGGACTGAAATGGTAGAAAACGTCCTTTTCTGATGGCATCTTTGCGTTTTGTTGAGATTTTCATGGAAATTGGTCAAATTATATAGCATTCCGTTTCATGTAAGTTGTCAAGGGAAGACGTGAATATTTCATTTTGGACTGATAAATCGGTAGGTACAGATATAAATATTCGATTTCCTTCATATCTAATGGTTTTTTACACGAAAATCATGAAAATTCTTCAATTTTATAGAATCTCTGTATCCTGTGATTTTGACATTTTGCCTATATGAAGCACAAATGCGCCTAATTCCTCAACGTGTTCATGGCTGGAGGCAGTGAGTCGCGGAGTGATAAACTGAGGCGCTCCGCTACTGCAGGTTCGAATCACTGCCAGTCAGTGATTTTTTTTTCCTTATTTTTCGCAAGTTATTCTTATTTTATTTGGCGGTGAATGCTTTGGAATAATGAAATGGATCGAATTTTTTTTTGTTCAACTGTTTGAATGATTCCGTAATATACATATTATATATTTATGTTTTTGCATAGTTTTCAAAGTACGTATAAGAATAACGATTATACAGTGTTTCTGAAGTAACAGTGCCTATTAGAGGTTTATTGATGAATAGACCCATTTGAAATATGAAAATCGGTATAATAAAATTAATGAACTGATTTGAAAATAATAGGGGTTTCCACATTTTAATCTCATACTGGGTGTACAATAGATTTATAGTTGAGATCATAGCTACAGGTTATTATTATATAGCATAATTCTTGAAGGTGTATACTAAGTGAATGACGATCATATACAGGGTGTTTCATGTCGAATTGATTAAAATTATTCCTCAAATTACATACATACTGTGCGTTGCTAACGCGTATTTATGAAAATACTGAAACCTTAGTATCTCGGTGTATATTAGTCCGATATCGATAATACAAAAGATATTCAGTATTTGAATGAATTTTATATAGATTTTTGGCCAATGCAGATCTATGGCCAATGCAGAACTATGGACAATGTGGATCTATGGACAAAGATGATCTATGGGCAATGTAGATCTACCTACAAGGTGTATCTACGGGCAAAGAGGATCTATGGGCTACATTGATCTACCTACAAGGTAGATCTACGGCGCGTACTAGTCTATATACTAAGTCAGGAATCAGTACTATGGGGGGGAAAGGGGAAAGAAACGTGTTTTTTTAAAAGGGAAGAAAAGTTTAGACTTTTTTCGACCGTTGGAAGGGGAGTAGGAAGGGACGCGATAATACGTTTCGAAAGAGGAAAGACGGACATTTGTTACGGTACCGGGGTTTTTCCGCAAAAACACCCCGATTATTTTATAATTATTCTCAAACTCGACGAAAAAACCGATTTTCGTCGAAAAGTGAAAACTTCTAGAAACGAGACCGGGCGTAGGATATCGTCGGGACGAGATGTTTTGGCTCAATCTGACGCACGAAAGATGAACTGGAAAAGTAACGGAGCCCTTTTTTCGATTTTCGTCTTTGTCTATATACTAAGTCAGGAATCAGTACTATGGGGGGGAAAGGGGAAAGAAACGTGTTTTTTTAAAAGGGAAGAAAAGTTTAGACTTTTTTTGACCGTTGGAAGGGGAGTAGGAAGGGACGCGATAATACGTTTCGAAAGAGGAAAGACGGACATTTGTTACGGTACCGGGGTTTTTCCGCAAAAACACCCCGATTATTTTATAATTATTCTCAAACTCGACGAAAAAATCGATTTTCGTCGAAAAGTGAAAACTTCTAGAAACGAGATGGGGCGTAGGATATCGTCGGGACGAGATGTTTTGGCTCAATCTGACGCACGAAAGATGAACTGGAAAAGTAACGGAGCCCTTTTTTCGATTTTTGTCTTTGTTTTCTCGAAAAATTCACGCAAAAATGTGCAATTTTGGTAACATTTTGACGTTTCTCTTAAATCTGTGTTCCCCGATAACATCCATCGATGGCATTCAGAATAGAAACGATGTGAATGAAAATGAGAAACGTCAGATGATATTCGACTAGAAACATTGAAATTTGGACGAATTCAGAGGAAAGATGCAAGAAAAGATGATTAATATACCATTTCTATCCGTTTTTCGAGGTATATTTGATGATATTTTCAAACAGAATCGTTTTGTGTCAGTCGAATACATTCGTTTGCTGAAGCTTCTACTGGAGTTATTTTGGTTATTTGAGGTGTTTTCAACGAGATATTTAAGCAAAGAATGGACTGAAATGGTACGAAACGTCCTTTACTGATGGTATCTTTGCGTTTTGTTGAGATTTTCATGGAAATTGGTCAAATCTTATAGCATTTCGTATCATGTAAGTTGTCAAGGAGAGACGTGAATTTTTCATTTTGCACTGATAACAGCAATCAAGTCGAAGTAAATTTGTAAGTAGAGATATAAATATTCGATTTCCTTCATATCTAACGGTTTTTTACACGAAAATCATGAAAATTCTTCAAATTTATAGAATCTCTGTATCCTGTGATTTTGACATTTTCCCTATAAGAAGCAGAAATGCAATGAATTCCTCAACGTGGTCATGGCTGGAGGCTATGAGTCGCGGACTGATAATCTGAGGCGCAGCGCTACTGCAGGTTCGAATCGCTGCCAGTCAGTGAATTTTTTTTCTTATTTTTCGCCAGTTATTAATTCTTATATTATTTTGCGGTGAATGCTTTGGAATTATGAAATGGATCAAATTTTTTTTGGTCAACTGTGTGAATAATTCCGTAATATACATATTATATATTTATGTTTTCGCGTAGTTTTCAAAGTATCTACTTATGAGAATAACGATTATACAGTGTTTCTGAAGTTACCGTGCCTATTGGAGGTTTCTTGATGAATAGACCTATTTGAAATATGAAAATCGGTATAATAAAATTAATGAACTGATTTGAAAATAATAGGGGTTCCCACATTTTCATCTCATACAGGGTGCACAATAGATTTATAGTTGAGATCATAGCTACAGGTTATTATTCCATAGCATAATTCTTGAAGGTATATACTAAGTGACTGACGATCATATACAGGGTGTTTCATGTCGAATTGATTAAAATTATTCCTCAAATTACATACATACTGTGCGTTGCTAACGCATATTTATGAAAATACTGAAACCTTAGTATCTCGGTGTATATTAGTCCGATATCGATAATACAAAAGATATTCAGTATTTGAATGAATTTTATATAGATTTTTGGCCAATGCAGATCTATGGCTAATGCAGCAGATTTATGGCCAATGCAGATCTATGGACAATGTGGATCTATGGACAAAGATGATCTATGGGCAATGTAGATCTACCTACAAGGTGTATCTACGGGCAAAGCGAATCTACCTACAAGGTAGATCTACGGCGCGTACTAGTCTATATACTAAGTCAGGAATCAGTACTATGGGGGGGAAAGGGGAAAGAAACGTGTTTTTTTAAAAGGGAAGAAAACTTTAGACTTTTTTCGACCGTTGGGAGGGGAGGAGAAAGGGACGCGATAATACGTTTCGAAAGAGGAAAGACGGACATTTGTTACGGTACCGGGGTTTTTCGACAAAAGTACCCCGATTATTTTATAATAATTCTCAAACTCGACGAAAAAATCGATTTTCGTCGAAAAGTGAAAACTTCTAGAAACGAGATGGGGCGTAGGATAACGTCGGGACGAGATGTTTTGGCTCAATCTGACGCACGAAAGATGAACTGGAAAAGTAACGGAGCCCTTTTTTCGATTTTCGTCTTTGTTTTCTCGAAAAATTCACGCAAAAATGTGCAATTTTGGTAACATTTTGACGTTTCTCTTAAATCTGTGTTCCCCGATAACATTCATCGATGGCATTCAGAATAGGAACGCCCCTAATTATAAATACGAAACGTCAGATGATATTCTACTAGAAACATTGAAATTTGGACGAATTCAGAGGAAAGATGCAAGAAAAGATGATTCACATTCGATTCAGATACGTTTTTCGAGGTATATTTGATGATATTTTCAAAAAGAATCATTTTGTGTCAGTCGAATACATTCGTTTGCTGAAGCTTCTACTGGACTTATTTTGGTTATTTGAGGTGTTTTCAACGAGATATTTAAGCAAAGAATGGACTGAAATGGTAGGAAACGGCCTTTTCTGATGGTATCTTCGAGTTTTGTTGAGATTTTCATGGAAATTGGTCAAATCTTATAGAATTCCGTTTCATGTGAATTGTCAAGGACATACGTAAATATATCATTTTGGAGAGATATCAGCATTTGATTCGAAGAAAACCGGTAGGTAGAGATATTTTAATTCGATATCCTTTATATTTAACGATTTTTTAAACGAAAATCATGAAAATTCATCAACTTATAGAATCTCTGTCACCAGTTATTTTGAAATTATTCCTATAAGAAGCACAAATGAACCAAATTACGCAAAGGCATTGTGGCCGGGTGGTTAGTGATACGGACCGTCATGCAGTGGTATCTATGCGCTGGAAGTTCGAAACTCAGGCGGCCGATTTATTTTTTTTTATTTTTCATCCAGTTATTAATTCTTTTATTATTGGGCGGTGAATGCTTTGGAATAATGAAATGGATTAAAGTATTTTTAGTCAACTGTGTGAATGATTTCTATTTAATAATTTATTCGAAATATTCTGACGTTTCAACCAATTCTGTGCTTATTCATAAATTCGTCGAAATCATTAATGAAACGTCAGATGAAATTTTAAGAGAACTGTTTAAATTTGGACGAATCGAGAGGAAATATGCAAGAAAAGATGATTCAGATACGATTTCTATCCTTTTTTCCATGAATATTTGATGATATTTTCAAGAGGAATCGTTTTGTGTCAGTGGAAAGCTTGGTTTGACAGAAGTCGCTAGGTACAGGAGTCATTTGGTTATTTGAGGAGTTTTAAACGAGATATTCAAGGGAATAATGGACTGGAACTGTATGTAGCGCCCTTTTGTGATGGTATTTTTACGTTTTGTTGAGATTTTTATGGAAATTGGTCAAATCTTGAAGTATTCCGTTTCATGTGAATTGTTATTAATTCTTATATTATTTAGCGGTGAATACTTTGGAATTCCGTAATATACATATTATATATTTATGTTTTTGCATAGTTTTCAAAGTACGTATAAGAATAACGATTATACAGTGTTTCTGAAGTAACAGTGCCTATTAGAGGTTTCTTAATGAATAGACCCATTTGAAATATAAAAATCGGTATAATAAAATTAATGAACTGATTTGAAAATAATAGGGGTTTCCACATTCTCATTTCATACAGGCTGTACAATAGATTTGAGTTTGAGAGTTGAGATTATAGCTACAGGTTATTATTATATAGCATAATTCTTGAAGGAATATACTAGGTGACTGACTATCATATACAGGGTGTTTCATGTCGAATTGATTAAAATTATTCCCCTAATTACATACATACTGTTCGTTGCTAACGCGTATTTATGAAAATATGAAAATAGTGAAACCTTAGTATCTCGCTGTATATTAGTCCGATATCGATAATACAGAAGATATGCAGTATTTGAATGAATTTTATATAGATTTTTGGCCAATGCAGATCTATGGCCAATGCAGATCTATGGTCAATGCAGATCTATGGCCAATGCAGATCTATGGACAAAGAGGATCTATGGACAAAGAGGATCTATGGACAAAGAGGATCTATGGGCAATGTAGATCTACCTACAAGGTGTATCTACGGGCAAAGCGAATCTACCTACAAGGTAGATCTACAGGATATATTGATCAGGGCGCGTACTAGTTCTATATACTAAGTCAGGAATCAGTACTATGGGGGGGAAAGGGGAAAGAAACGTGTTTTTTTAAAAGGGAAGAAAAGTTTAGACTTTTTTGGACCGTTGGAAGGGGAGTAGGAAGGGACGCGATAATACGTTTCGAAAGAGGAAAGACGGACATTTGTTACGGTACCGGGGTTTTTCCGCAAAAACACCCCGATTATTTTATAATTATTCTCAAACTCGACGAAAAAATCGATTTTCGTCGAAAAGTGAAAACTTCTAGAAACGAGACCGGGCGTAGGATATCGTCGGGACGAGATGTTTTGGCTCAATCTGATGCACGAAAGATGAACTGGAAAAGTAACGGAGCCCTTTTTTCGATTTTCGTCTTTGTTTTCTCGAAAAATTCACGCAAAAATGTGCAACTTTGGTAACATTTTGACGTTTCTCTTAAATCTGTGTTCCCCGATATCATCCATCGATGGCATTCAGAGTAGGAACGCCCCTAATTATAAATAAGAAACGATGTGAATGAAAATGAGAAACGTCAGATGATATTCGACTAGAAACATTGAAATTTGGACGAATTCAGAGGAAAGATGCAAGAAAAGATTATTAATATACGATTTCTATCCGTTTTTCGAGGTATATTTGATGATATTTTCGAAAGAAATCGTTTTTAGTCCGTGGGAAGCTTGAATTGCCAGAAGCCTCTACCAGGAGTCAGTTGGTTATTTGAGAAGTTTTTAACGAGAAATTTGAGGAATCAATAGACAAGAACTGTATGTACCGCCCCTTTATGATGGTATTTTCACGTTTTGTTGAGATTTTCATGGAATTTGGTCAAATTTTGAAGCATTCCGTTTCATGTGAATTGTCAAGGACATACGTAAATATATCATTTTGGAGAGATATTAGCATTCAAGGTGAAGGAAACCGGTAGGTAGAGATATTTTAATTCGATTTCCTTTATATTTAACGATTTTTTAAACGAAATTCATGAAAATTCCTCAACTTATAGAATCTCTGTCACCAGTTATTTTGACATTATTCCTATAAGAAGCACAAATGCACCAATTATGTAAAGGCGTTGTGGCCGGGTGGTTAGGGATACGGACCGCCGTGCAGAGGTTTCTATGCGCTGCAAGTTCAAATCTCAGCCGGTCGATTTATTTTTTTTCATTTTTCATCCAGTTTTTGATTCTTTTATTATTGGGCGGTGAATGCTTTGGAATAATGAAATGGATTAAAGTATTTTTAGTCAACTGTGTGAATGATTTCTATTTAATAATCTATTCGAAATATTCTGACGTTTCAACCAATTCTGTGCTTATTCATAAAATCGTCGAAATCATTAATGAAACGTCAGATGATATTTTAATGGAAATGTTGAAATTTGGACGAATCGAGAGGAAATATGCAAGAAAAGATGATTCAGATACGATTTCTATCCTTTTTTCCATGAATATTTGATGATATTTTCAAGAGGAATCGTTTTGTGTCAGTGGAAAGCTTGGTTTGCCAGAAGCCTCTACAGGAGTCATTTGAGGAGTTTTCAACGAGATATTTGAGGAAATAATAGACTACAACTGTATGTACCGCCCTTTTATGATGGTATTTTCGCGTTTTGTTGAGATTTTTATGGAAATTCGTCAAATTTTGAAGCATTCCGTTTCATGTGAATTGTCAAGGACAAACGTAAATATATCATTTCGGACAGATATTAGCATCCAACCTGAAGTAAGCCGGTAGGTAGAGATATTTTAATTAGACATCCTTTATATTTAACGATTTTTTAAACGAAAATCATGAAAATTCATCAACTTATAGAATCTCTGTCACCATTTATTTTGACATATTTCCTATAAGAAGCACAAATGCACCAAATTACTCAAAGGCATTGTAGCCGGATCGTTAGGGATGCCGTCGTTCAAACTGAGGTCTCTATGGGTTGCGAGTTCAAGTCTTGCAGCAGGTCATAATTTTGTTTTCTTATTTTTGCGCCAGTTATTAATTTTTATATTATTTGGCGGTGAATGCTTCGGAATATTTATATGGATCAATTTTTTTTTGGTCTATTGTGTGAATGATTTCGTAGTATACACATATAATTATGTTTTTCCGATTTTCAAAGTACATATAAGAATAACGATTATACATTGTTTTTTTTCAAGTTGCCTATTGGAGGTTTTTCGATAAATTGACCAATTTGAAATTTTAAAATGAAAGCGATTCCTACATTTCCATATTATACAGGGTGTACATTTTTCGAGCGCCAATTATGCTTTTCTGTAAAATTGGAAACTCATGAAATCTGAAAATTGAAATTTCAAGTTTGATTTCACATAATTTGCTAAATTATACGTGCGATGAATAACGTTTATACAGAGTGTACAATTTCCGAGTACCAATTTCCGAGATGTCTCTGGAGAACTGAAAACTTTTCTTATAGTTGACATGTTAGCTCTAGGTTATCATTTCATTGCATAATTCTTGAAGGTATACAGGTGGGGATTGACGGTTATATACAGAGTGTATTATTTTCGAGTGGCTATTAGACGTTTATTCTTCATTATCATAGAGAAAATCATTGAGGAAATATATAATAATTAATTAACAATTATACAGGGAGTAGAAAATTGGGATAACAATTTGATATTTGTGAAAAATTAGACACAATGAAATCTGAAAATTGGATGGATAAAACCCAATGGCTTTCGAGCAATAATGAACATTACCACATGGGAAGCTTTAGCAATTAATTATAAATAATAATTCAATAAATGAAATTTATACAGGATGAGGAATTTAGGGGCAATTAGATATTTCTGAAGAATTGAGACAATATAAAATATGAAAATTGAGAATTGAAATTACAGCTTCTTTTTTTACAATAGATTGGGATTTTTTCTTTTCATTTGTGTTTCTACAAGAAATTTATATACAGGATGTTTCATGTAAATATACAGTTTATACAGGGTTGAGTTGATTGTCAGTTGATACGAATTATTCGATATTATTCCAATCCTCAAATTACATACAAGATGCGCGTTACTCACGCGTATATTCAAGAAACCTTAGTATCTCGCTTTATCTTAGTCCGATATCGATTTTACAGGAGAAATGGGAGTATTTATGAATGAATTCAAAGGTAGATCTATGGGCTATATTGATCAAACTAAACGGTAGATCTATGGGCTATATTGATCTACCTACAAGGTAGATCTATGGGCAACAATGATCTACCTACAAGGTAGATCTGTGGGCAATATTGATCTATGTAAAAGGTAGATCTGTGGGCAACATTGATCTACCTAAAAGGTAGATCTATGTGCAACATTGATCTACCTACCTATTGATCTATGGGCTACATTGATCTACCTACAAGGTAGATCTACGGCGCGTACTAGTCTATATACTAAGTCAGGAATCAGTACTATGGGGGGGAAAGGGGAAAGAAACGTGTTTTTTTAAAAAGGAAGAAAAGTTTAGACTTTTTTCGACCGTTGGGAGGGGAGGAGAAAGGGACGCGATAATACGTTTCGAAAGAGGAAAGACGGACATTTGTTACGGTACCGGGGTTTTTCCGCAAAAACACCCCGATTATTTTATAATTATTCTGAAACTCGACGAAAAAATCGATTTTCGTCGAAAAGTGAAAACTTCTAGAAACGAGATGGGGCGTAGGATAACGTCGGGACGAGATGTTTTGGCTCAATCTGATGCACGAAAGATGAACTGGAAAAGTAACGGAGCCCTTTTTTCGATTTTCGTCTTTGTTTTCTCGAAAAATTCACGCAAAAATGTGCAATTTTGGTAACATTTTGACGTTTCTCTTAAATCTGTGTTCCCCGATAACATCCATCGATGGCATTCAGAATAGAAACGATGTGAATGAAAATGAGAAACGTCAGATGATATTCGACTAGAAACATTGAAATTTGGACGAATTCAGAAGAAAGATGCAAGAAAAGATGATTCAGATCCGTTTTTCGAGGTATATTTGTTGATATTTTCAAACAGAATCATTTTGTGGCAGTCGAATACTTTGGATTGCTGAAGCTTCTATAGGAGTTATTTTGGTTATTTGAAGTGTTTTCAACGAGATATTCAAGCAGAGAAAGGACTGAAATGGTAGATAACGTCCTTTTCTAATGGCATCTTTGCGTTTTGTTGAGATTTTGATGGAAATTGGTCAAATTATATAGCATTCCGTTTCATGTAAGTTGTCAAGGAAAGACGTGAATATTTGATTTTGGACGGACAGAGAACAGCCTTCAAGGTAGGTTTAGATATGAATATTCGATTTCCTTCATATCTAATTGTTTTTCAGACGAGAATCAGGAAAATTATTCATATTTATAGAATCTCTGAAACCTGTGATTTTGACAGTTCACCTATAAGAAACACAAATGCACCAATTTACGTAAAGCCATTGTGGCCGGGTGGTTAAGGATGCGGTCAAATGATATGAAGCCTCTATGGGCTGCAAGTTCAAATCTCGCTGCGGGTTAACATTTTTTTCTTATTTTTTCGCCAGTTATTAATTTTTATATTATTTGGCAGTGAATACTTTGGAATAGTAAAATGGATCAAATAAAGTCAATGATGATTTTAAAATAATAGGGATTCCCATTTCATATAGGAGGTACAATTTTCAAGCGTCAATTATACATTTCTGGAAAATCGAGACCTTATAAATCTGAAAATTGGAATTAGAGCTTCAGGTTAGTTTTCTTTTGCATAATTTGCGAAGATATACGTGCGATGAATATTTTTTATACAGAGTGCACAATTTCCGAGTTCCAATTGGACGACTCTGAATAACTGAAACCTGTTGAAATCTGATAGTTGAGATCTTAGATCCAGGTTATTTTTTTTGCATAATTCTTGGAGGTATACACTGATATACAGGTTGACGATTTCATACAGGGTGTATTATTTTTGAGTGGCAATCAGACATTTATGCAAAATTGTAACCTATTGAAACAACGGATTATAAGCTTCGGGTTATTCTTCGTTTTCATAATTTGTGAGGAATAATATAATAATTGATTAAAGATTTTACAGGGTGTATTGAATTGGGATACCAATTTGATATTTTTGGAAAAATAGGCAAAATGAAATCTGGAAATTTGGATAATAGCTTTAGGTTAGTCTAAGACATTCCTGAAGAATTGATTCCGTATGGAAAATTGGTTTCATAGCATTTGCTCTTTCTGCCATCTTGAAGGTATTCGAATAACGAGTCGGGCATGTTCAATGGTGTTTCTGTTTGCTTTTTTGTGTTTCAACAAAAACTTCATATACACGATGTTTCATGTCGACTTGATTAAAATTATTCCTCAAATTACATACAGACTGTGCGTTGTATATTAGTCCGATATCGATAATACAGGAGATATGCAGTATTTGAATGAATTTTATATGGGGTGTACATCTGTGGCCAATGCAGATCTATGGACAATGAGGATCTATGGACAAAGAGGATCTATGGTCAATGTAGATCTACCTACAAGGTGTATCTACGGGCAAAGAAGATCTATGGGCTACATTGATCTACCTACAAGGTAGATCTACGGCGCGTACTAGTCTATATACTAAGTCAGGAATCAGTACTATGGGGGGGAAAGGGGAAAGAAACGTGTTTTTTTAAAAAGGAAGAAAAGTTTAGACTTTTTTCGACCGTTGGGAGGGGAGGAGAAAGGGACGCGATAATACGTTTCGAAAGAGGAAAGACGGACATTTGTTACGGTACCGGGGTTTTTCCGCAAAAACACCCCGATTATTTTATAATTATTCTGAAACTCGACGAAAAAATCGATTTTCGTCGAAAAGTGAAAACTTCTAGAAACGAGATGGGGCGTAGGATAACGTCGGGACGAGATGTTTTGGCTCAATCTGATGCACGAAAGATGAACTGGAAAAGTAACGGAGCCCTTTTTTCGATTTTCGTCTTTGTTTTCTCGAAAAATTCACGCAAAAATGTGCAATTTTGGTAACATTTTGACGTTTCTCTTAAATCTGTGTTCCCCGATAACATCCATCGATGGCATTCAGAATAGAAACGATGTGAATGAAAATGAGAAACGTCAGATGATATTCGACTAGAAACATTGAAATTTGGACGAATTCAGAAGAAAGATGCAAGAAAAGATGATTCAGATCCGTTTTTCGAGGTATATTTGTTGATATTTTCAAACAGAATCATTTTGTGGCAGTCGAATACTTTGGATTGCTGAAGCTTCTATAGGAGTTATTTTGGTTATTTGAAGTGTTTTCAACGAGATATTCAAGCAGAGAAAGGACTGAAATGGTAGATAACGTCCTTTTCTAATGGCATCTTTGCGTTTTGTTGAGATTTTGATGGAAATTGGTCAAATTATATAGCATTCCGTTTCATGTAAGTTGTCAAGGAAAGACGTGAATATTTGATTTTGGACGGACAGAGAACAGCCTTCAAGGTAGGTTTAGATATGAATATTCGATTTCCTTCATATCTAATTGTTTTTCAGACGAGAATCAGGAAAATTATTCATATTTATAGAATCTCTGAAACCTGTGATTTTGACAGTTCACCTATAAGAAACACAAATGCACCAATTTACGTAAAGCCATTGTGGCCGGGTGGTTAAGGATGCGGTCAAATGATATGAAGCCTCTATGGGCTGCAAGTTCAAATCTCGCTGCGGGTTAACATTTTTTTCTTATTTTTTCGCCAGTTATTAATTTTTATATTATTTGGCAGTGAATACTTTGGAATAGTAAAATGGATCAAATAAAGTCAATGATGATTTTAAAATAATAGGGATTCCCATTTCATATAGGAGGTACAATTTTCAAGCGTCAATTATACATTTCTGGAAAATCGAGACCTTATAAATCTGAAAATTGGAATTAGAGCTTCAGGTTAGTTTTCTTTTGCATAATTTGCGAAGATATACGTGCGATGAATATTTTTTATACAGAGTGCACAATTTCCGAGTTCCAATTGGACGACTCTGAATAACTGAAACCTGTTGAAATCTGATAGTTGAGATCTTAGATCCAGGTTATTTTTTTTGCATAATTCTTGGAGGTATACACTGATATACAGGTTGACGATTTCATACAGGGTGTATTATTTTTGAGTGGCAATCAGACATTTATGCAAAATTGTAACCTATTGAAACAACGGATTATAAGCTTCGGGTTATTCTTCGTTTTCATAATTTGTGAGGAATAATATAATAATTGATTAAAGATTTTACAGGGTGTATTGAATTGGGATACCAATTTGATATTTTTGGAAAAATAGGCAAAATGAAATCTGGAAATTTGGATAATAGCTTTAGGTTAGTCTAAGACATTCCTGAAGAATTGATTCCGTATGGAAAATTGGTTTCATAGCATTTGCTCTTTCTGCCATCTTGAAGGTATTCGAATAACGAGTCGGGCATGTTCAATGGTGTTTCTGTTTGCTTTTTTGTGTTTCAACAAAAACTTCATATACACGATGTTTCATGTCGACTTGATTAAAATTATTCCTCAAATTACATACAGACTGTGCGTTGTATATTAGTCCGATATCGATAATACAGGAGATATGCAGTATTTGAATGAATTTTATATGGGGTGTACATCTGTGGCCAATGCAGATCTATGGACAATGAGGATCTATGGACAAAGAGGATCTATGGTCAATGTAGATCTACCTACAAGGTGTATCTACGGGCAAAGAAGATCTATGGGCTACATTGATCTACCTACAAGGTAGATCTACGGCGCGTACTAGTCTATATACTAAGTCAGGAATCAGTACTATGGGGGGGAAAGGGGAAAGAAACGTGTTTTTTTAAAAGGGAAGAAAAGTTTAGACTTTTTTTGACCGTTGGAAGGGGAGTAGGAAGGGACGCGATAATACGTTTCGAAAGAGGAAAGACGGACATTTGTTACGGTACCGGGGTTTTTCGGCGAGAGTACCCCGATTATTTTATAATTATTCTCAAACTCGACGAAAAAACCGATTTTCGTCGAAAAGTGAAAACTTCTAGAAACGAGATGGGGCGTAGGATATCGTCGGGACGAGATGTTTTGGCTCAATCTGATGCACGAAAGATGAACTGGAAAAGTAACGGAGCCCTTTTTTCGATTTTCGTCTTTGTTTTCTCGAAAAATTCACGCAAAAATGTGCAATTTTGGTAACATTTTGACGTTTCTCTTAAATCTGTGTTCCCCGATAACATCCATCGATGGCATTCAGAGTAGGAACGCCCCTAATTATAAATAAGAAACGATGCGAATGAAAATGAGAAACGTCAGATGATATTCGACTAGAAACATTGAAATTTGGACGAATCGAGAGGAAATATACAAGAAAAGATGTTCAGATCCGATTTCTATCCGTTTTTCGAGGTATATTTGATGATATTTTAGAAAGAAAACGTTTTTAGTCAGTGGGAAGCTTGATTTGCCAGAAGCCTCTACCAGGAGTCATTTGGTTATTTGAGAAGTTTTTTAACGAGAAATTTGAGGAAATAATAGACTAGAACTGTATGTACCCCCCTCTTATGATGATATTTTTGCGTTTTGTTGAGATTTTCATGGAAATTCGTCAAATCTTGAAGCATTCCGTTTCATGTAAATTGTCAAGGACATACGTAAATATATCATTTCAGACAGATATTAGCATCCAACCTGAAATGAGCCGGTAGGTAGAGCTATTTTAATTAGATAACCTAAATATTTAACGATTTTTTAAACGAAAATCATGAAAATTCATCAACTTATAGAAACTCTGTCACCATTTATTTTGACATTATTCCTATAAGAAGCACAAATGCACCTAATTATGCAAAGGCATTGTGGCCGTAACGTTAGGGATGCGGTCGTACAAACTGAGGTCTCTATGGGTTGCGAGTTCAAATCTTGCAGAAGCTCATAATTTTTTTTCTTATTTTTTCGCCAGTTATTAATTTTTATATCATTTGGCAGTGAATACTTTGGAATAGTGAAATGGATCAAATAAAATCAATGATTATTTTAAAATAATAGGGATTCCCACATTCCCATTTCATACAGGGGGTACAATTTTCAAGCGTCAATTATACCTATATTTCTGGAAAATCGAGACCTTATAAATCTGAAAATTGGAATTAGAGCTTCCGGTTAGTTTTCTTTTGCATAATTTGCGAAAATATACGTGCGATGAATATTTTTTATACAGAGTGCACAATTTCCGAGTTCCAATTGGACGACTCTGGATAACTGAAACCTGTTGAAATCTGATAATTGAGATCTTAGATCCAGGTTATTTTTTTTTGCATAATTCTTGGAGGTATACACTGAGTGATTGACGATTTCATACAGGGTGTATTATTCTTGGGTGGCTCTCAGACGTTTATGCAAAATTGTAACCTATTGAAACAACGGATTATAAACTTCGGGTTATTCTTAGTTTTCATAATTTGTGAGGAATAATATAATAATTGATTACAAATTTTACAGGGTGTATTGAATTGGGATATCAATTTGATATTTTTGGAAAAATAGGCAAAATGAAATCTGGAAATTTGGATGATAGCTTTAGGTTAGTCTTAGACATTCCTGAAGATTCCGTATGGAAAATTGGTATCATAGCATTTGCTCTTTCTGCCATCTTGAAGGTATTCGAATAACGAGTCAGGCATGTTCATTGGTGTTTTTGGTTGCTTTTTTGTGTTTCAACAAAAACTTTATATACACGATGTTTGATGTCGATTTGATTAAAATTATTCCTCAAATTACATACAGGCTGTGCGTTGTATATTAGTCCGATTTGAATGAATTTTATATGGGGTGTACATCTGTGGCCAATGCAGATCTATGGACAATGTGGATCTATGGACAAAGAGGATCTATGGGCAATGTAGATCTACCTACAAGGTGTATCTACGGGCAAAGCGAATCTACCTACAAGGTAGATCTACGGCGCGTACTAGTCTATATACTAAGTCAGGAATCAGTACTATGGGGGGGAAAGGGGAAAGAAACGTGTTTTTTTAAAAGGGAAGAAAAGTTTAGACTTTTTTTGACCGTTGGAAGGGGAGTAGGAAGGGACGCGATAATACGTTTCGAAAGAGGAAAGACGGACATTTGTTACGGTACCGGGGTTTTTCCGCAAAAACACCCCGATTATTTTATAATTATTCTCAAACTCGACGAAAAAATCGATTTTCGTCGAAAAGTGAAAACTTCTAGAAACGAGATGGGGCGTAGGATATCGTCGGGACGAGATGTTTTGGCTCAATCTGACGCACGAAAGATGAACTGGAAAAGTAACGGAGCCCTTTTTTCGATTTTTGTCTTTGTTTTCTCGAAAAATTCACGCAAAAATGTGCAATTTTGGTAACATTTTGACGTTTCTCTTAAATCTGTGTTCCCCGATAACATCCATCGATGGCATTCAGAATAGAAACGATGTGAATGAAAATGAGAAACGTCAGATGATATTCGACTAGAAACATTGAAATTTGGACGAATTCAGAGGAAAGATGCAAGAAAAGATGATTAATATACCATTTCTATCCGTTTTTCGAGGTATATTTGATGATATTTTCAAACAGAATCGTTTTGTGTCAGTCGAATACATTCGTTTGCTGAAGCTTCTACTGGAGTTATTTTGGTTATTTGAGGTGTTTTCAACGAGATATTTAAGCAAAGAATGGACTGAAATGGTACGAAACGTCCTTTACTGATGGTATCTTTGCGTTTTGTTGAGATTTTCATGGAAATTGGTCAAATCTTATAGCATTTCGTATCATGTAAGTTGTCAAGGAGAGACGTGAATTTTTCATTTTGCACTGATAACAGCAATCAAGTCGAAGTAAATTTGTAAGTAGAGATATAAATATTCGATTTCCTTCATATCTAACGGTTTTTTACACGAAAATCATGAAAATTCTTCAAATTTATAGAATCTCTGTATCCTGTGATTTTGACATTTTCCCTATAAGAAGCAGAAATGCAATGAATTCCTCAACGTGGTCATGGCTGGAGGCTATGAGTCGCGGACTGATAATCTGAGGCGCAGCGCTACTGCAGGTTCGAATCGCTGCCAGTCAGTGAATTTTTTTTCTTATTTTTCGCCAGTTATTAATTCTTATATTATTTTGCGGTGAATGCTTTGGAATTATGAAATGGATCAAATTTTTTTTGGTCAACTGTGTGAATAATTCCGTAATATACATATTATATATTTATGTTTTCGCGTAGTTTTCAAAGTATCTACTTATGAGAATAACGATTATACAGTGTTTCTGAAGTTACCGTGCCTATTGGAGGTTTCTTGATGAATAGACCTATTTGAAATATGAAAATCGGTATAATAAAATTAATGAACTGATTTGAAAATAATAGGGGTTCCCACATTTTCATCTCATACAGGGTGCACAATAGATTTATAGTTGAGATCATAGCTACAGGTTATTATTCCATAGCATAATTCTTGAAGGTATATACTAAGTGACTGACGATCATATACAGGGTGTTTCATGTCGAATTGATTAAAATTATTCCTCAAATTACATACATACTGTGCGTTGCTAACGCATATTTATGAAAATACTGAAACCTTAGTATCTCGGTGTATATTAGTCCGATATCGATAATACAAAAGATATTCAGTATTTGAATGAATTTTATATAGATTTTTGGCCAATGCAGATCTATGGCTAATGCAGCAGATTTATGGCCAATGCAGATCTATGGACAATGTGGATCTATGGACAAAGATGATCTATGGGCAATGTAGATCTACCTACAAGGTGTATCTACGGGCAAAGCGAATCTACCTACAAGGTAGATCTACGGCGCGTACTAGTCTATATACTAAGTCAGGAATCAGTACTATGGGGGGGAAAGGGGAAAGAAACGTGTTTTTTTAAAAGGGAAGAAAACTTTAGACTTTTTTCGACCGTTGGGAGGGGAGGAGAAAGGGACGCGATAATACGTTTCGAAAGAGGAAAGACGGACATTTGTTACGGTACCGGGGTTTTTCGACAAAAGTACCCCGATTATTTTATAATAATTCTCAAACTCGACGAAAAAATCGATTTTCGTCGAAAAGTGAAAACTTCTAGAAACGAGATGGGGCGTAGGATAACGTCGGGACGAGATGTTTTGGCTCAATCTGACGCACGAAAGATGAACTGGAAAAGTAACGGAGCCCTTTTTTCGATTTTCGTCTTTGTTTTCTCGAAAAATTCACGCAAAAATGTGCAATTTTGGTAACATTTTGACGTTTCTCTTAAATCTGTGTTCCCCGATAACATTCATCGATGGCATTCAGAATAGGAACGCCCCTAATTATAAATACGAAACGTCAGATGATATTCTACTAGAAACATTGAAATTTGGACGAATTCAGAGGAAAGATGCAAGAAAAGATGATTCACATTCGATTCAGATACGTTTTTCGAGGTATATTTGATGATATTTTCAAAAAGAATCATTTTGTGTCAGTCGAATACATTCGTTTGCTGAAGCTTCTACTGGACTTATTTTGGTTATTTGAGGTGTTTTCAACGAGATATTTAAGCAAAGAATGGACTGAAATGGTAGGAAACGGCCTTTTCTGATGGTATCTTCGAGTTTTGTTGAGATTTTCATGGAAATTGGTCAAATCTTATAGAATTCCGTTTCATGTGAATTGTCAAGGACATACGTAAATATATCATTTTGGAGAGATATCAGCATTTGATTCGAAGAAAACCGGTAGGTAGAGATATTTTAATTCGATATCCTTTATATTTAACGATTTTTTAAACGAAAATCATGAAAATTCATCAACTTATAGAATCTCTGTCACCAGTTATTTTGAAATTATTCCTATAAGAAGCACAAATGAACCAAATTACGCAAAGGCATTGTGGCCGGGTGGTTAGTGATACGGACCGTCATGCAGTGGTATCTATGCGCTGGAAGTTCGAAACTCAGGCGGCCGATTTATTTTTTTTTATTTTTCATCCAGTTATTAATTCTTTTATTATTGGGCGGTGAATGCTTTGGAATAATGAAATGGATTAAAGTATTTTTAGTCAACTGTGTGAATGATTTCTATTTAATAATTTATTCGAAATATTCTGACGTTTCAACCAATTCTGTGCTTATTCATAAATTCGTCGAAATCATTAATGAAACGTCAGATGAAATTTTAAGAGAACTGTTTAAATTTGGACGAATCGAGAGGAAATATGCAAGAAAAGATGATTCAGATACGATTTCTATCCTTTTTTCCATGAATATTTGATGATATTTTCAAGAGGAATCGTTTTGTGTCAGTGGAAAGCTTGGTTTGACAGAAGTCGCTAGGTACAGGAGTCATTTGGTTATTTGAGGAGTTTTAAACGAGATATTCAAGGGAATAATGGACTGGAACTGTATGTAGCGCCCTTTTGTGATGGTATTTTTACGTTTTGTTGAGATTTTTATGGAAATTGGTCAAATCTTGAAGTATTCCGTTTCATGTGAATTGTTATTAATTCTTATATTATTTAGCGGTGAATACTTTGGAATTCCGTAATATACATATTATATATTTATGTTTTTGCATAGTTTTCAAAGTACGTATAAGAATAACGATTATACAGTGTTTCTGAAGTAACAGTGCCTATTAGAGGTTTCTTAATGAATAGACCCATTTGAAATATAAAAATCGGTATAATAAAATTAATGAACTGATTTGAAAATAATAGGGGTTTCCACATTCTCATTTCATACAGGCTGTACAATAGATTTGAGTTTGAGAGTTGAGATTATAGCTACAGGTTATTATTATATAGCATAATTCTTGAAGGAATATACTAGGTGACTGACTATCATATACAGGGTGTTTCATGTCGAATTGATTAAAATTATTCCCCTAATTACATACATACTGTTCGTTGCTAACGCGTATTTATGAAAATATGAAAATAGTGAAACCTTAGTATCTCGCTGTATATTAGTCCGATATCGATAATACAGAAGATATGCAGTATTTGAATGAATTTTATATAGATTTTTGGCCAATGCAGATCTATGGCCAATGCAGATCTATGGTCAATGCAGATCTATGGCCAATGCAGATCTATGGACAAAGAGGATCTATGGACAAAGAGGATCTATGGACAAAGAGGATCTATGGGCAATGTAGATCTACCTACAAGGTGTATCTACGGGCAAAGCGAATCTACCTACAAGGTAGATCTACAGGATATATTGATCAGGGCGCGTACTAGTTCTATATACTAAGTCAGGAATCAGTACTATGGGGGGGAAAGGGGAAAGAAACGTGTTTTTTTAAAAAGGAAGAAAAGTTTAGACTTTTTTCGACCGTTGGGAGGGGAGGAGAAAGGGACGCGATAATACGTTTCGAAAGAGGAAAGACGGACATTTGTTACGGTACCGGGGTTTTTCGACAAAAGTACCCCGATTATTTTATAATAATTCTCAAACTCGACGAAAAAATCGATTTTCGTCGAAAAGTGAAAACTTCTAGAAACGAGATGGGGCGTAGGATAACGTCGGGACGATATGTTTTGGCTCAATCTGATGCACGAAAGATGAACTGGAAAAGTAACGGAGCCCTTTTTTCGATTTTCGTCTTTGTTTTGTCGAAAAATTCACGCAAAAATGTGCAATTTTGGTAACATTTTGACGTTTCTCTTAAATCTGTGTTCCCCGATATCATCCATCGATGGCATTCAAAGTAGGAACGCCCCTAATTTTAAATACGAAACGTCAGATGATATTCGACTAGAAACATTAAAATTTGGACGAATTCAGAGGAAAGATGCAAGAAAAGATGATTAATATACGATTTCTATCCTTTTTTCCATGTATATTTGGTGATATTTTCAAACGGAATCGTTTTGTGTCAATGGGAAACTTGATAAGCCAGAAGTCTCTACAGGAGTCATTTGAGGAGTTTTTAACGAGATATTCAAGGAAATAATAAACTACCACTGTATGTACCGCCCTTTTATGATGGTATTATTGCGTTTTGTTGAGGTTCTCATGGAAATTCGTCAAATTTTGAAGCATTCCGTTTCATGTGAATTGTCAAGGACAAACGTAAATATATCATTTCGGACAGATATTAGCATCCAATCTGAAGTAAGCCGGTAGGTAGAGATATTTTAATTAGATATCCTTTATATTTAACGATTTTTTAAACGAAAATCATGAAAATTCATCAACTTATAGAATTTCTGTCACCATTTATTTTGACATTTTTCCTATAAGAAGCAGAAATGCATTAAGTTCCTCAACGTTGTCATGGCTTGAGGCTGTGAGTCGCGGACTGATAAACTGAGGCGCAGCGCTTCTGCAGGTTCGAATCGCTGCCAGACAGTAAATTTTTTTTCTTATTTTTCGCCAGTTATTAATTATTATATTATTTTGCGGTGAATGCTTTGAAATTATGAAATGGATCAAATTTTTTTTGGTCAACTGTGTGAATAATTCCGTAATATACATATTATATATTTATGTTTTTGCGTAGTTTTCAAAGTATCTACTTATGAGAATAACGATTATACAGTGTTTCTGAAGTTACAGTGCCTATTGGAGGTTTCTTGATGAATAGACCTATTTGAAATATGAAAATCGGTATAATAAAATTAATGAACTGATTTGAAATTAATAGGGGTTCCCACATTTTCATCTCATACAGGGTGCACAATAGATTTATAGTTGAGATCATAGCTACAGGTTATTATTCCATAGCATAATTCTTGACGGTATATACTAAGTGACTGACGATCATATACAGGGTGTTTCATGTCGAATTGATTAAAATTATTCCTCAAATTACATACATACTGTGCGTTGCTAACGCGTATTTATGAAAATACTGAAACCTTAGTATCTCGGTGTATATTAGTCCGATATCGATAATACAAAAGATATTCAGTATTTGAATGAATTTTATATAGATTTTTGGCCAATGCAGATCTATGGCCAATGCAGATCTATGGACAATGTGGATCTATGGGCAATGTAGATCTACCTACAAGGTGTATCTACGGGCAAAGCGAATCTACCTACAAGGTAGATCTACGGCGCGTACTAGTCTATATACTAAGTCAGGAATCAGTACTATGGGGGGGAAAGGGGAAAGAAACGTGTTTTTTTAAAAGAGAAGAAAAGTTTAGACTTTTTTCGACCGTTGGGAGGGGAGGAGAAAGGGACGCGATAATACGTTTCGAAAGAGGAAAGACGGACATTTGTTACGGTACCGGGGTTTTTCGGCAAAAGTACCCCGATTATTTTATAAATATTCTCAAACTCGACGAAAAAATCGATTTTCGTCGAAAAGTGAAAACTTCTAGAAACGAGATGGGGCGTAGGATATCGTCGGGACGAGATGTTTTGGCTCAATCTGACGCACGAAAGATGAACTGGAAAAGTAACGGAGCCCTTTTTTCGATTTTCGTCTTTGTTTTCTCGGAAAATTCACGCAAAAATGTGCAATTTTGGTAACATTTTGACGTTTCTCTTAAATCTGTGTTCCCCGATAACATCCATCGATGGCATTCAGAGTAGGAACGCCCCTAATTATAAATAAGAAACGATGCGAATGAAAATGAGAAACGTCAGATGATATTCGACTAGAAACATTGAAATTTGGACGAATCGAGAGGAAATATACAAGAAAAGATGTTCAGATCCGATTTCTATCCGTTTTTCGAGGTATATTTGATGATATTTTAGAAAGAAAACGTTTTTAGTCAGTGGGAAGCTTGATTTGCCAGAAGCCTCTACCAGGAGTCATTTGGTTATTTGAGAAGTTTTTTAACGAGAAATTTGAGGAAATAATAGACTAGAACTGTATGTACCCCCCTCTTATGATGATATTTTTGCGTTTTGTTGAGATTTTCATGGAAATTCGTCAAATCTTGAAGCATTCCGTTTCATGTAAATTGTCAAGGACATACGTAAATATATCATTTCAGACAGATATTAGCAACCAACCTGAAATGAGCCGGTAGGTAGAGCTATTTTAATTAGATAACCTAAATATTTAACGATTTTTTAAACGAAAATCATGAAAATTCATCAACTTATAGAATCTCTGTCACCATTTATTTTGACATTATTCCTATAAGAAGCACAAATGCACCTATTTATGCAAAGGCATTGTGGCCGGATCGTTAGGGATGCGGTCGTACAAACTGAGGTCTCTATGGATTGCGAGTTCAAATCTTGCAGAAGCTCATAATTTTTTTTCTTATTTTTTCGCCAGTTATTAATTTTTATATCATTTGGCAGTGAATACTTTGGAATAGTGAAATGGATCAAATAAAATCAATGATTATTTTAAAATAATAGGGATTCCCATTTCATACAGGGTGTACAATTTTCAAGCGTCAATTATACCTATATTTCTGGAAAATCGAGACCTTATAAATCTGAAAATTGGAATTAGAGCTTCCGGTTAGTTTTCTTTTGCATAATTTGCGAAAATATACGTGCGATGAATATTTTTTATACAGAGTGCACAATTTCCGAGTTCCAATTGGACGACTCTGGATAACTGAAACCTGTTGAAATCTGATAATTGAGATCTTAGATCCAGGTTATTTTTTTTTGCATAATTCTTGGAGGTATACACTGAGTGATTGACGATTTCATACAGGGTGTATTATTCTTGAGTGGCAATCAGACGTTTATGCAAAATTGTAACCTATTGAAACAACGGATTATAAACTTCGGGTTATTCTTAGTTTTCATAATTTGTGAGGAATAATATAATAATTGATTACAAATTTTACAGGGTGTATTGAATTGGGATATCAATTTGATATTTTTGGAAAAATAGGCAAAATGAAATCTGGAAATTTGGATGATAGCTTTAGGTTAGTCTTAGACATTCCTGAAGATTCCGTATGGAAAATTGGTATCATAGCATTTGCTCTTTCTGCCATCTTGAAGGTATTCGAATAACGAGTCAGGCATGTTCATTGGTGTTTTTGGTTGCTTTTTTGTGTTTCAACAAAAACTTTATATACACGATGTTTGATGTCGATTTGATTAAAATTATTCCTCAAATTACATACAGACTGTGCGTTGTATATTAGTCCGATTTGAATGAATTTTATATGGGGTGTACATCTGTGGCCAATGCAGATCTATGGACAATGTGGATCTATGGACAAAGAGGATCTATGGGCAATGTAGATCTACCTACAAGGTGTATCTACGGGCAAAGCGAATCTACCTACAAGGTAGATCTACGGCGCGTACTAGTCTATATACTAAGTCAGGAATCAGTACTATGGGGGGGAAAGGGGAAAGAAACGTGTTTTTTTAAAAGGGAAGAAAACTTTAGACTTTTTTCGACCGTTGGGAGGGGAGAAGAAAGGGACGCGATAATACGTTTCGAAAGAGGAAAGACGGACATTTGTTACGGTACCGGGATTTTTCGACAAAAGTACCCCGATTATTTTATAATAATTCTCAAACTCGACGAAAAAATCGATTTTCGTCGAAAAGTGAAAACTTCTAGAAACGAGATGGGGCGTAAGATAACGTCGGGACGAGATGTTTTGGCTCAATCTGACGCACGAAAGATGAACTGGAAAAGTAACGGAGCCCTTTTTTCGATTTTCGTCTTTGTTTTCTCGAAAAATTCACGCAAAAATGTGCAATTTTGGTAACATTTTGACGTTTCTCTTAAATCTGTGTTCCCCGATAACATCCATCGATGGCATTCAGAATAGAAACGATGTGAATGAAAATGAGAAACGTCAGATGATATTCGACTAGAAACATTGAAATTTCGACGAATTCAGAGGAAAGATGCAAGAAAAGATGATTAATATACCATTTCTATCCGTTTTTCGAGGTATATTTGATGATATTTTCAAACAGAATCGTTTTGTGTCAGTCGAATACATTCGTTTGCTGAAGCTTCTACTGGAGTTATTTTGGTTATTTGAGGTGTTTTCAACGAGATATTTAAGCAAAGAATGGACTGAAATGGTACGAAACGTTCTTTACTGATGGTATCTTTGCGTTTTGTTGAGATTTTCATGGAAATTGGTCAAATCTTATAGCATTTCGTATCATGTAAGTTGTCAAGGAGAGACGTGAATTTTTCATTTTGCACTGATAACAGCAATCAAGTCGAAGTAAATTTGTAAGTAGAGATATAAATATTCGATTTCCTTCATATCTAACGGTTTTTTACACGAAAATCATGAAAATTCTTCAAATTTATAGAATCTCTGTATCCTGTGATTTTGACATTTCCCTATAAGAAGCAGAAATGCAGTGAGTTCCTCAACGTGGTCATGGCTGGAGGCTGTGAGTCGCGGACTGATAATCTGAGGCGCAGCGCTACTGCAGGTTCGAATCGCTGCCAGTCAGTGAATTTTTTTTCTTATTTTTCGCCAGTTATTAATTCTTATATTATTTTGCGGTGAATGCTTTGAAATTATGAAATGGATCAAATTTTTTTTGGTCAACTGTGTGAATAATTCCGTAATATACATATTATATATTTATGTTTTCGCGTAGTTTTCAAAGTATCTACTTATGAGAATAACGATTATACAGTGTTTCTGAAGTTACCGTGCCTATTGGAGGTTTCTTGATGAATAGACCTATTTGAAATATGAAAATCGGTATAATAAAATTAATGAACTGATTTGAAAATAATAGGGGTTCCCACATTTTCATCTCATACAGGGTGCACAATAGATTTATAGTTGAGATCATAGCTACAGGTTATTATTCCATAGCATAATTCTTGAAGGTATATACTAAGTGACTGACGATCATATACAGGGTGTTTCATGTCGAATTGATTAAAATTATTCCTCAAATTACATACATACTGTGCGTTGCTAACGCATATTTATGAAAATACTGAAACCTTAGTATCTCGGTGTATATTAGTCCGATATCGATAATACAAAAGATATTCAGTATTTGAATGAATTTTATATAGATTTTTGGCCAATGCAGATCTATGGCCAATGCAGCAGATCTATGGCCAATGCAGATCTATGGACAATGTGGATCTATGGACTAAGATGATCTATGGGCAATGTAGATCTACCTACAAGGTGTATCTACGGGCAAAGCGAATCTACCTACAAGGTAGATCTACGGCGCGTACTAGTCTATATACTAAGTCAGGAATCAGTACTATGGGGGGGAAAGGGGAAAGAAACGTGTTTTTTTAAAAGGTAAGAAAAGTTTGGACTTTTTTCGACCGTTGGGAGGGGAGGAGAAAGGGACGCGATAATACGTTTCGAAAGAGGAAAGACGGACATTTGTTACGGTACCGGGGTTTTTCGACAAAAATACCCCGATTATTTTATAATAATTCTCAAACTCGACGAAAAAATCGATTTTCGTCGAAAAGTGAAAACTTCTAGAAACGAGATGGGGCGTAGGATAACGTCGGGACGAGATGTTTTGGCTCAATCTGACGCACGAAAGATGAACTGGAAAAGTAACGGAGCCCTTTTTTCGATTTTCGTCTTTGTTTTCTCGAAAAATTCACGCAAAAATGTGCAATTTTGGTAACATTTTGACGTTTCTCTTAAATCTGTGTTCCCCGATAACATCCATCGATGGCATTCAGAATAGAAACGATGTGAATGAAAATGAGAAACGTCAGATGATATTCGACTAGAAACATTGAAATTTCGACGAATTCAGAGGAAAGATGCAAGAAAAGATGATTAATATACCATTTCTATCCGTTTTTCGAGGTATATTTGATGATATTTTCAAACAGAATCGTTTTGTGTCAGTCGAATACATTCGTTTGCTGAAGCTTCTACTGGAGTTATTTTGGTTATTTGAGGTGTTTTCAACGAGATATTTAAGCAAAGAATGGACTGAAATGGTACGAAACGTCCTTTACTGATGGTATCTTTGCGTTTTGTTGAGATTTTCATGGAAATTGGTCAAATCTTATAGCATTTCGTATCATGTAAGTTGTCAAGGAGAGACGTGAATTTTTCATTTTGCACTGATAACAGCAATCAAGTCGAAGTAAATTTGTAGTAGAGATATAAATATTCGATTTCCTTCATATCTAACGGTTTTTTATACGAAAATCATGAAAATTCTTCAAATTTATAGAATCTCTGTATCCTGTGATTTTGACATTTTCCCTATAAGAAGCAGAAATGCAGTAAGTTCCTCAACGTGGTCATGGCTGGAGGCTGTGAGTCGCGGACTGATAATCTGAGGCGCAGCGCTACTGCAGGTTCGAATCGCTGTCAGTCAGTGAATTTTTTTTCTTATTTTTCGCCAGTTATTAATTCTTATATTATTTTGCGGTGAATGCTTTGAAATTATGAAATGGATCAAATTTTTTTTGGTCAACTGTGTGAATCATTCCGTAATATACATATTATATATTTATGTTTTCGCGTAGTTTTCAAAGTATCTACTTATGAGAATAACGATTATACAGTGTTTCTGAAGTTACCGTGCCTATTGGAGGTTTCTTGATGAATAGACCTATTTGAAATATGAAAATCGGTATAATAAAATTAATGAACTGATTTGAAAATAATAGGGGTTCCCACATTTTCATCTCATACAGGGTGCACAATAGATTTATAGTTGAGATCATAGCTACAGGTTATTATGCCATAGCATAATTCTTGAAGGTATATACTAAGTGACTGACGATCATATACAGGGTGTTTTATGTCGAATTGATTAAAATTATTCCTCAAATTACATACATACTGTGCGTTGCTAACGCATATTTATGAAAATACTGAAACCTTAGTATCTCGGTGTATATTAGTCCGATATCGATAATACAAAAGATATTCAGTATTTGAATGAATTTTATATAGATTTTTGGCCAATGCAGATCTATGGCCAATGCAGCAGATCTATGGCCAATGCAGATCTATGGACAATGTGGATCTATGGACAAAGATGATCTATGGGCAATGTAGATCTACCTACAAGGTGTATCTACGGGCAAAGCGAATCTACCTACAAGGTAGATCTACGGCGCGTACTAGTCTATATACTAAGTCAGGAATCAGTACTATGGGGGGGAAAGGGGAAAGGAACGTGTTTTTTTAAAAGGGAAGAAAAGTTTAGACTTTTTTCGACCGTTCGCAAAGAAGTAGTAAGGGACGCGATAATACGTTTCGAAAGAGGAAAGACGGACATTTGTTACGGTACCGAGGTTTTTCGGCAAAAATACCCCGATTATTTTATAATTATTCTCAAACTGGACGAAAAAATCGATTTTCGTCGAAAAGTGAAAACTTCTAGAAACGAGATGGGGCGTAGGATATCGTCGGGACGAGATGTTTTGGCTCAATCTGACGCACGAAAGATGAACTGGAAAAGTAACGGAGCCCTTTTTTCGATTTTCGTCTTTGTTTTCTCGAAAAATTCACGCAAAAATGTGCAATTTTGGTAACATTTTGACGTTTCTCTTAAATCTGTGTTCCCCGATATCATCCATCGATGGCATTCAAAGTAGGAACGCCCCTAATTATAAATACGAAACGTCAGATGATATTCGACTAGAAACATTAAAATTTGGACGAATTCAGAGGAAAGATGCAAGAAAAGATGATTAATATACGATTTCTATCCTTTTTTCCACGTATATTTGGTGATATTTTCAAACGGAATCGTTTTGTGTCAATGGGAAACTTGATAAGCCAGAAGTCTCTACAGGAGTCATTTGAGGAGTTTTTAACGAGATATTCAAGGAAATAATAAACTCCAACTGTATGTACCGCCCTTTTATGATGGTATTATTGCGTTTTGTTGAGGTTTTCATGGAAATTCGTAAAATTTTGAAGCATTCCGTTTCATGTGAATTGTCAAGGACAAACGTAAATATATCATTTCGGACAGATATTAGCATCCAACCTGAAGTAAGCCGGTAGGTAGAGATAATTCAATTAGATATCCTTTATATTTAACGATATTTTAAACGAAAATCATGAAAATTCATCAACTCATAGAATTTCTGTCACCATTTATTTTGACATTTTTCCTATAAGAAGCACAAATGCACCAAATTATTCAAAGGCATTGTAGCCGGATCGTTAGGGATGCGGTTGTTCAAACTGAGGTCTCTATGGGTTGCGAGTTCAAGTCTTGCAGCAGGTCAAAATTTTTTTTTTCTTATTTTTGCGCCAGTTATTAATTTTTATATTATTTGGCGGTGAATGCTTCGGAATATTTATATGGATCAATTTTTTTTTGGTCTATTGTGTGAATGATTTCGTAGTTTACACATATAATTATGTTTTTCCGATTTTCAAAGTACATATAAGAATAACGATTATACATTGTTTTTTTTCAAGTTGCCTATTGGAGGTTTTTCGATAAATTGACCAATTTGAAATTTTAAAATGAAAGCGATTCCTACATTTCCATATTATACAGGGTGTACATTTTTCGAGCGCCAATTATGCTTTTCTGTAAAATAGAAAACTTATGAAATCTGAAAATTGAAATTTCAAGTTAGATTTTACATAATTTGCGAAATTATACGTGCGATGAATAAAGTTTATACAGAGTGTACAATTTCCGAGTACCAATTTCCGAGATGTCTCTGGAGAACTGAAAACTTTTCTTATAGTTGACATGTTAGCTCTAGGTTATCATTTCATTGCATAATTCTTGAAGGTATACAGGTGGGGATTGACGGTTATATACAGGTTGTACAATTTTCAAGCGCCAATTATACATTTCTAGAAAATCGAGACCTTATGAAATCTGAAAATTGGAATAAGAGCTTTAGATTTGTTTTCTCTTGCCTAATTTGCGAAGATATACGTGCGATGAATATTTTTTATACAGAAAGCACAATTTCTGAGTTCCAATTGGACGACTCTGGATAACTGAAACCTGTTGAAATCTGATAGTTGAGATCTTAGATCCAGGTTATTTTTTTTTTTGCATAATTGTTGAAGGTATACAGTAAGCAACTGACGATCATATACAGGGTGTATTATTTTTGAGTACCAATTAGATTTTTATGCAGAAATGTGAAATATTGAACCATCGGATTATAAGCTTCAGGTTTTTTTTTTCATAGTTTGTGAGGAAATATATTATAATTGATTCAAAATTATACTGGGTGTACAATTTAGTGGCAATTAGCCATTTCTGAATTATGAAATCTGAAAATTGAGATTATAGCTTTTGCTTATTTTTCCAATGCATAATTCATTAACTCATCAGACATGTTGATTGTCATTTTAGATTTCTTCTATGTGTTTCAACAAAAACTTTATATACAGGATGTTTCATGTAAATATACAGTTTATATAGGGTCGAGTTGATTGTCACTTGATAGGAATTATTCGATATTATTCCAATCCTCAAATTACATACAAGATGCGGGTTACTCACGCGTATATTCATGAATCCTTAGTATTTCGCTTTATCTCAGTGCGATATCGATTTTACAGGAGATATGGGAGTATTTATGAATGAATTAAAAAGTAGATCTATGGGCTATATTGATCAACCTAAAAGGTAGATCTATGGGCTGCATTGATCCACCTACAAGGTAGATCTGTGGGCAACATTGATCAACCTACAAGGTAGATCTATGTGCAACATTGATCAACCTACAAGGTAGATCTATGGGCAACATTGATCAACCTACAAGGTAGATCTATGGGCAATGTGGATCTATGGGCTTTATTGATCCACAAGATATATTGATCTACCTACAAGGTAGATCTACGGCGCGTACTAGTCTATATACTAAGTCAGGAATCAGTACTATGGGGGGGAAAGGGGAAAGAAACGTGTTTTTTTAAAAGGGAAGAAAAGTTTAGACTTTTTTCGACCGTTGGGAGGGGAGGAGAAAGGTACGCGATAATACGTTTCGAAAGAGGAAAGACGGACATTTGTTACGGTACCGGGGTTTTTCGACAAAAGTACCCCGATTATTTTATAATAATTCTCAAACTCGACGAAAAAATCGATTTTCGTCGAAAAGTGAAAACTTCTAGAAACGAGATGGGGCGTAGGATAACGTCGGGACGAGATGTTTTGGCTCAATCTGATGCACGAAAGATGAACTGGAAAAGTAACGGAGCCCTTTTTTCGATTTTCGTCTTTGTTTTCTCGAAAAATTCACGCAAAAATGTGCAATTTTGGTAACATTTTGACGTTTCTCTTAAATCTGTGTTCCACGATATCATCCATCGATGGCATTCAAAGTAGGAACGCCCCTAATTATAAATACGAAACGTCAGATGATATTCGACTAGAAACATTAAAATTTGGACGAATTCAGAGGAAAGATGCAAGAAAAGATGATTAATATACGATTTCTATCCCTTTTTCCATGTATATTTGGTGATATTTTCAAACGGAATCGTTTTGTGTCAATGGGAAACTTGATAAGCCAGAAGTCTCTACAGGAGTCATTTGAGGAGTTTTTAACGAGATATTCATGGAAATAATAAACTACCACTGTATGTACCGCCCTTTTATGATGGTATTATTGCGTTTTGTTGAGGTTTTCATGGAAATTCGTCAAATTTTGAAGCATTCCGTTTCATGTGAATTGTCAAGGACAAACGTAAATATATCATTTCGGACAGATATTAGCATCCAACCTGAAGTAAGCCGGTAGGTAGAGATATTTTAATTAGATATCCTTTATATTTAACGATTTTTTAAACGAAAATCATGAAAATTCATCATCTTATAGAATTTCTGTCACCATTTATTTTGACATTTTTCCTATAAGAAGCACAAATGCACCAAATTATTCAAAGGCATTGTAGCCGGATCGTTAGGGATGCGGTCGTTCAAACTGAGGTCTCTATGGGTTGCGAGTTCAAGTCTTGCAGCAGGTCATAATTTTTTTTTCTTATTTTTGCGCCAGTTATTAATTTTTATATTATTTGGCGGTGAATGCTTCGGAATATTTATATGGATCAATTTTTTTTTGGTCTATTGTGTGAATGATTTCGTAGTATACACATATAATTATGTTTTTCCGATTTTCAAAGTACATATAAGAATAACGATTATACATTGTTTTTTTTCAAGTTGCCTATTGGAGGTTTTTCGAAAAATTGACCAATTTGAAATTTTAAAAAGAAAGCGATTCTTACATTTCCATATTATACAGGGTGTACATTTTTCGAGCGCCAATTATGCTTTTCTGTAAAATAGAAAACTCATGAAATCTGAAAATTGAAATTTCAAGTTTGATTTCACATAATTTGCGAAATTATACGTGCGATGAATAACGTTTATACAGAGTGTACAATTTCCGAGATGTCTCTGGAGAACTGAAAACTTTTCTTATAGTTGACATGTTAGCGCTAGGTTATCATTTCATTGCATAATTCTTGAAGGTATACAGGTGGGGATTGACGGTTATATACAGAGTGTATTATTTTCGAGTGGCTATTAGACGTTTATTCTTCTTTATCATAGAGAAAATCATTGAGGAAATATATAATAATTAATTAACAATTATACAGGGAGTAGAAAATTGGGATAACAATTTGATATTTGTGAAAAATTAGATACAATGAAATCTGAAAATTGGTTGAATGAAACCCAATGGCTTTCGAGCAATAATGAACATCACCACATGGGAAGCTTTAGCAATTAATTATAAAAAATAATTCAATAAATGAAATTTATACAGGATGAGGAATTTAGTGGCAATTAGATATTTCTGAAGAATTGAGACAATATAAAATATGAAAATTGAGAATTGAAATTACAGCTTCCTTTTTTTTACAATAGATTGGGATTTTTTCTTTTCATTTGTGTTTCTACAAGAAATTTATATACAGGATGTTTCATGTAAATATACAGTTCATACAGGGTTGAGTTCATTGTCAGTTGATACGAATTATTCGATATTATTCCAATCCTCAAATTACATACAAGATGCGCGTTACTCACGCGTATATTCAAGAAACCTTAGTATCTCGCTTTATCTTAGTCCGATATCGATTTTACAGGAGATATGGGAGTATTTATGAATGAATTCAAAGGTAGATCTATGGGCTATATTGATCAAACTAAACGGTAGATCTATGGGCTATATTGATCTACCTACAAGGTAGATCTATGGGCAACAATGATCTACCTACAAGGTAGATCTGTGGGCAACATTGATCTATATAAAAGGTAGATCTGTGGGCAACATTGATCTACCTAAAAGGTAGATCTATGTGCAACATTGATCTACCTACCTATTGATCTATGAGCTACATTGATCTACCTACAAGGTAGATCTACGGCGCGTACTAGTCTATATACTAAGTCAGGAATCAGTACTATGGGGGGGAAAGGGGAAAGAAACGTGTTTTTTTAAAAGGGAAGAAAAGTTTAGACTTTTTTTGACCGTTGGAAGGGGATTAGGAAGGGACGCGATAATACGTTTCGAAAGAGAAAAGACGGACATTTGTTACAGTACCGGGGTTTTTCCGCAAAAACACCCCGATTATTTTATAATTATTCTCAAACTCGACGAAAAAATCGATTTTCGTCGAAAAGTGAAAACTTCTAGAAACGAGATGAGGCGTAGGATATCGTCGGGACGAGATGTTTTGGCTCAATCTGACGCACGAAAGATGAACTGGAAAAGTAACGGAGCCCTTTTTTCGATTTTCGTCTTTGTTTTCTCGAAAAATTCACGCAAAAATGTGCAATTTTGGTAACATTTTGACGTTTCTCTTAAATCTGTGTTCCCCGATATCATCCATCGATGGCATTCAGAGTAGGAACGCCCCTAATTATAAATACGAAACGTCAGATGATATTCGACTAGAACCATTGAAATTTGGACGAATTCAGAGGAAAGATGCAAGAAAAGATGATTAATATACCATTTCTAGCCGTTTTTCGAGGTATATTTGATGATATTTTAGAAAGAAAACGTTTTTAGTCAGTGGGAAGCTTGGTTTGCCAGAAGCCTTTACCAGGAGTCATTTGGTTATTTGAGAAGTTTTTAACTAGAAATTTGAGGAAATAATAGACTAGAACTGTATGTACCGCCCTTTTATGATGGTATTTTTGGGTTTTGTTGAGATTTTCATGGAAATTCGTCAAATATTGAAGCATTCCGTTTCATGTGAATTGTCAAGGACATACGTAAATATATCATTTCGGACAGATATTGGCATCCAACCTGCAGTAAGCCGGTAGGTAGAGATAATTTAATTAGATATCCTTCATATTTAACGATTTTTTAAACGAAAATCATGAAAATTCATCAACTCATAGAATCTCTGTCACCATTTATTTTGACATTATTCCTATAAGAAGCACAAATGCACCTAATTATGCAAAGACGTTGTGGCCGGGTCGTTAGGGATGCGGTCTTATAAACTAAGGTCTCTATGGGTTGCGAGTTCAAGTCTTGCAGCAGGTCATAATTTTTTTTTCTTATTTTTTCGCCTGTTTTTAATTTTTATATTATTTGGCGGTGAATGCTTCGGAATGTTGAAATGGATCAATTTTTTTTTAGTCTATTGTGTAAATTTTATTATTTGCATTATTTGCTAAGATATACGTGCGATGAATATTTTTTATACAGAGTGCACAATTTCCGAGTTCCAATTGGACGACTCTGGAGAACTGAAACCTGTTGAAATCTTAGATCCAGGTTATTTTTTTTGCAAAATTCTAGAAGTTATGCACTGAGTGATTGACGATTTCATACAGGGTGTATTATTTTTGAGTGGCAATTGGACGTTTATGCAAAAATGTAACCTATTGAAACATCGGATTATAAGCTTCGGGTTATTCTTCGTTTTCATAATTTGTGGGGAAAAATATAATAATTGATTAAAAATTATACAGGGTGTATAAAATGGGGATACCAATTCGATATTTTGGGCAAAAGAGGCATAATGAAATCTGGAAATTTGGATAATAGCTTCAGGTCAGCCTTAGACATTTCTGAAGAATTGATTCCGTATGGAATTCGAAAATTGGTTTCATAGCCTTTGCTTTTTCCGCCGTTATTCGAGAACCTTCAAGAGAAGGTTCTCGAATAACGAGTCGGGCATGTTCATTGGTGTTTTTGGTTGCTTTTTTGTGTTTCAACGAAAACTCCATCTACAGAATGTTTCATGTCAAGTTGATTTAAATTATTCCCCAAATTACATACAGACTGTGCGTTGTATATATACAGAATACAGAAGATATGCATTATTTGAATGAATTTTATATAGGGTGTACATCTGTGGCTAATGTAGATCTATGGACAATGAGGATCTATGGACAAAGAGGATCTATGGTCAATGTAGATCTACCTACAAGGTGTATCTACGGGCAAAGAGGATCTATGGGCTACATTGATCTACCTACAAGGTAGATCTACGGCGCGTACTAGTTAGATATACTAATCGTGGAATCAGTACTATGGGGGGGAAAGGGGAAAGAAACGCGTTTTTTTAAAAGGGAAGAAAAGTTTACACTTTTTTCGACCGTTCGCAGGAAAGTACGAAGGGACGCAATAATACGTTTCGAAAGAGGAAAGACGGACATTTGTTACGGTACCGGGGTTTTTCGGCAAAAGTACCCCGATTATTTTATAATTATTCTCAAACTGGACGAAAAAATCGATTTTCGTCGAAAAGTGAAAACTTCTAGAAACGAGATGGGGCGTAGGATATCGTCGGGACGAGATGTTTTGGCTCGATCTGATGCACGAAAGATGAACTGGAAAAGTAACGGAGCCCTTTTTTCGATTTTCGTCTTTGTTTTCTCGAAAAATTCACGCAAAAATGTGCAATTTTGGTAACATTTTGACGTTTCTCTTAAATCTGTGTTCCCCGATAACATCCATCGATGGCATTCAGAGTAGGAACGCCCCTAATTATAAATAAGAAACGATGCGAATGAAAATGAGAAACGTCAGATGATATTCGACTAGAAACATTGAAATTTGGACGAATCGAGAGGAAATATACAAGAAAAGATGTTCAGATCCGATTTCTATCCGTTTTTCGAGGTATATTTGATGATATTTTAGAAAGAAAACGTTTTTAGTCAGTGGGAAGCTTGATTTGCCAGAAGCCTCTACCAGGAGTCATTTGGTTATTTGAGAAGTTTTTTAACGAGAAATTTGAGGAAATAATAGACTAGAACTGTATGTACCCCCCTCTTATGATGATATTTTTGCGTTTTGTTGAGATTTTCATGGAAATTCGTCAAATCTTGAAGCATTCCGTTTCATGTAAATTGTCAAGGACATACGTAAATATATCATTTCAGACAGATATTAGCATCCAACCTGAAATGAGCCGGTAGGTAGAGATATTTTAATTAGATAACCTAAATATTTAACGATTTTTTAAACGAAAATCATGAAAATTCATCAACTTATAGAATCTCTGTCACCATTTATTTTGACATTCCTATAAGAAGCACAAATGCACCAAATTATGCAAAGGCATTGTGGCCGGATCGTTAGGGATGCGGTCGTACAAACTGAGGTCTCTATGGGTTGCGAGTTCAAATCTTGCAGAAGCTCATAATTTTTTTTTCTTATTTTTTCGCCAGTTATTAATTTTTATATCATTTGGCAGTGAATACTTTGGAATAGTGAAATGGATCAAATAAAATCAATGATTATTTTAAAATAATAGGGATTCCCACATTCCCATTTTATACAGGGGGTACAATTTTCAAGCGTCAATTATACCTATATTTCTGGAAAATCGAGACCTTATAAATCTGAAAATTGGAATTAGAGCTTCCGGTTAGTTTTCTTTTGCATAATTTGCGAAAATATACGTGCGATGAATATTTTTTATACAGAGTGCACAATTTCCGAGTTCCAATTGGACGACTCTGGATAACTGAAACCTGTTGAAATCTGATAATTGAGATCTTAGATCCAGGTTATTTTTTTTTGCATAATTCTTGGAGGTATACACTGAGTGATTGACGATTTCATACAGGGTGTATTATTCTTGAGTGGCAATCAGACGTTTATGCAAAATTGTAACCTATTGAAACAACGGATTATAAACTTCGGGTTATTCTTAGTTTTCATAATTTGTGAGGAATAATATAATAATTGATTAAAAATTTTACAGGGTGTATTGAATTGGGATATCAATTTGATATTTTTGGAAAAATAGGCAAAATGAAATCTGGAAATTTGGATGATAGCTTTAGGTTAGTCTTAGACATTCCTGAAGATTCCGTATGGAAAATTGGTATCATAGCATTTGCTCTTTCTGCCATCTTGAAGGTATTCGAATAACGAGTCGGGCATGTTCATTGGTGTTTTTGGTTGCTTTTTTTTGTTTCAACAAAAACTTTATATACACGATGTTTGATGTCGATTTGATTAAAATTATTCCTCAAATTACATACAGACTGTGCGTTGTATATTAGTCCGATTTGAATGAATTTTATATGGGGTGTACATCTGTGGCCAATGCAGATCTATGGACAATGTGGATCTATGGACAAAGAGGATCTATGGGCAATGTAGATCTACCTACAAGGTGTATCTACGGGCAAAGCGAATCTACCTACAAGGTAGATCTACGGCGCGTACTAGTCTATATACTAAGTCAGGAATCAGTACTATGGGGGGGAAAGGGGAAAGAAACGCGTTTTTTTAAAAGGGAAGAAAAGTTTAGACTTTTTTCGACCGTTGGGAGGGGAGGAGAAAGGGACGCGATAATACGTTTCGAAAGAGGAAAGACGGACATTTGTTACGGTACCGGGGTTTTTCGACAAAAGTACCCCGATTATTTTATAATTATTCTCAAACTCGACGAAAAAATCGATTTTCGTCGAAAAGTGAAAACTTCTAGAAACGAGACCGGGCGTAGGATATCGTCGGGACGAGATGTTTTGGCTCAATCTGATGCACGAAAGATGAACTGGAAAAGTAACGGAGCCCTTTTTTCGATTTTCGTCTTTGTTTTCTCGAAAAATTCACGCAAAAATGTGCAATTTTGGTAACATTTTGACGTTTCTCTTAAATCTGTGTTCCCCGATATCATCCATCGATGGCATTCAGAGTAGGAACGCCCCGAATTATAAATACGAAACGTCAGATGATATTCGACTAGAAACATTGAAATTTGGACGAATCGAGAGGAAATATACAAGAAAAGATGATTCAGATTCGATTCAGATCCGTTTTTCGAGGTATATTTGATGATATTTTCAAACAGAATCATTTTGTGACAGTCGAATACATTGGTTTGCTGAAGCTTCAATAGGATTTATTTTGGTTATTTGAGGTGTTTTCAACGAGATATTTAAGCAAAGAATGGACTGAAATGGTACGAAACGTCCTTTACTGATGGTATCTTTGCGTTTTGTTGAGATTTTCATGGAAATTGGTCAAATATTATAGCATTTCGTTTCATGTAAGTTGTCAAGGAGAGACGTGAATTTTTCATTTTGCACTGATAACAGCAATCAAGTTGAAGTAAATTTGTAAGTAGAGATATAAATATTCGATTTCCTTCATATTTAACGGTTTTTTACACGAAAATCATGAAAATTCTTCAAATTTATAGAATCTCTGTATCCTGTGATTTTGACATTTTCCCTATAAGAAGCAGAAATGCAATAAGTTTCTCAACGTTGTCATGGCTGGAGGCTGTGAGTCGCGGACTGATAAACTGAGGCGCAGCGCTTCTGCAGGTTCGAATCGCTGCCAGTCAGTAAATTTTTTTTCTTATTTTTCGCCAGTTATTAATTCTTATATTATTTTGCGGTGAATGCTTTGAAATTATGAAATGGATCAAATTTTTTTTGGTCAACTGTGTGAATAATTCCGTAATATACATAATATATATTTATGTTTTTGCGTAGTTTTCAAAGTATCTACTTATGAGAATAACGATTATACAGTGTTTCTGAAGTTACCGTGCCTATTGGAGGTTTCTTGATGAATAGACCTATTTGAAATATGAAAATCGGTATAATAAAATTAATGAACTGATTTGAAAATAATAGGGGTTCCCACATTTTCATCTCATACAGGGTGCACAATAGATTTATAGTTGAGATCATAGCTACAGGTTATTATTCCATAGCATAATTCTTGAAGGTATATACTAAGTGACTGACGATCATATACAGGGTGTTTCATGTCGAATTGATTAAAATTATTCCTCAAATTACATACATACTGTGCGTTGCTAACGCGTATTTATGAAAATACTGAAACCTCAGTATCTCGGTGTATATTAGTCCGATATCGATAATACAAAAGATATTCAGTATTTGAATGAATTTTATATAGATTTTTGGCCAATGCAGATCTATGGCCAATGCAGATCTATGGACAATGTGGATCTATGGACAAAGATGATCTATGGGCAATGTAGATCTACCTACAAGGTGTATCTACGGGCAAAGCGAATCTACCTACAAGGTAGATCTACGGCGCGTACTAGTCTATATACTAAGTCAGGAATCAGTACTATGGGGGGGAAAGGGGAAAGAAACGTGTTTTTTTAAAAGGGAAGAAAAGTTTAGACTTTTTTTGACCGTTGGAAGGGGAGTAGGAAGGGACGCGATAATACGTTTCGAAAGAGGAAAGACGGACATTTGTTACGGTACCGGGGTTTTTCCGCAAAAACACCCCGATTATTTTATAATTATTCTCAAACTCGACGAAAAAATCGATTTTCGTCGAAAAGTGAAAACTTCTAGAAACGAGACCGGGCGTAGGATATCGTCGGGACGAGATGTTTTGGCTCAATCTGACGCACGAAAGATGAACTGGAAAAGTAACGGAGCCCTTTTTTCCATTTTCGTCTTTGTTTTCTCGAAAAATTCACGCAAAAATGTGCAATTTTGGTAACATTTTGACGTTTCTCTTAAATCTGTGTTCCCCGATAACATCCATCGATGGCATTCAAAGTAGGAACGCCCCTAATTATAAATACGAAACGTCAGATGATATTCGACTAGAAACATTGAAATTTGGACGAATCGAGAGGAAATATGCAAGAAAAGATGTTCAGATACGATTTATATCCCTTTTTCCATGTATATTTGATGATATTTTCGAAAGAAATCGTTTTTAGTCCGTGGGAAGCTTGAATTGCCAGAAGCCTCTACCAGGAGTCAGTTGGTTATTTGAGAAGTTTTCAACGAGAAATTTGATGAAATGCTAGACAAGAACTGTATGTACCCCCCTTTTATGATGGTATTTTCACGTTTTGTTGAGATTTTCATGGAAATTGGTCAAATTTTGAAGCATTCCGTTTCATGTGAATTGTCAAGGACATACGTAAATATATCATTTTGGAGAGATATTAGCATTCAAGGGGAAAAAAGCCGGTAGGTAGAGATATTTTACTTCGATTTCCTTTATATTTAACGATTTTTTAAACGAAAATCATGAAATTTCTTCCAATTTATAGAATCTGTCACCAGTTATTTTGACTTCATTCCTATAAGAAGCACAAATGCACCCAATTTAGCAAAGGCGTTGTGGCCTGTTGGTTAGGGGTACAGACCTATGTGCAGTGGTCTCTATGCGCTGCAAGTTCAAATCTCCGCCGGCCGATTTATTTTTTTTCATTTTTCATCCAGTTATTAATTGTTTTATTATTTGGCGGTGAATGCTTTAGAATAATGAAATGGATCAAAGTATTTTTAGTCAACTGTGTGAATGATTTCTATTTAATAATCTATTCGAAATATTCTGACGTTTCGACCAATTCTGTGCTTATTCATAAAATCGTCGAAATCATTAATGAAACGTCAGATGATATTTTAATGGAAATGTTGAAATTTGGACGAATCGAGAGGAAATATGCAAGAAAAGATGATTCAGATACGATTTCTATCCTTTTTTCCATGAATATTTGATGATATTTTCAAGAGGAATCGTTTTGTGTCAGTGGAAAGCTTGGTTTGACAGAAGTCGCTAGGTACAGGAGTCATTTGGTTATTTGAGGAGTTTTAAACGAGATATTCAAGGGAATAATAGACTGGAACTGTATGTACCGCCCTTTTATGATGGTATTTTTACGTTCTGTTGAGATTTTTATGGAAATTGGTCAAATCTTGAAGTATTCCGTTTCATGTGAATTGTTATTAATTCTTATATTATTTAGCGGTGAATGCTTTGGAATAATGAAACAGATCAATTTTTTCTTCGATCCACTGTGTGAATGATTCCGTAATATACATTATATATTTATGTTTTTGCATAGTTTTCAAAGTACGTATAAGAATAACGATTATACAGTGTTTCTGAAGTAACAGTGCCTGTTAGAGGTTTCTTGATGAATAGATCCATTTGAAATATAAAAATCGGTATAATGAAATTAATGAACTGATTTGAAAATAATAGGGGTTTCCACATTCTCATCTCATGCAGGCTGTACAATAGATTTGAGTTTGAGAGTTGAGATTATAGCTACAGGTTATTATTATATAGAATAATTCTTGAAGGAATATACTAGGTGACTGACTATCATATACAGGGTGTTTCATGTCGAATCGATTAAAATTATTCCCCTAACTACATACATACTGTGCGTTGCTAACGCGTATTTATGAAAATAGTGAAACCTTAGTATCTCGCTGTATATTAGTCCGATATCGATAATACAGAAGATATGCAGTATTTGAATGAATTTTATATAGATTTTTGGCCAATGCAGATCTATGGCCAATGCAGATCTATGGTCAATGCAGATCTATGGCCAATGCAGATCTATGGCCAATGCAGATCTATGGCCAATGTAGATCTACCTACAAGGTGTATCTACGGGCAAAGCGAATCTACCTACAAGGTAGATCTACAGGATATATTGATCAGGGCGCGTACTAGTTAGATATACTAATCGTGGAATCAGTACTATGGGGGGGAAAGGGGAAAGAAACGCGTTTTTTTAAAAGGGAAGAAAAGTTTACACTTTTTTCGACCGTTCGCAGGGAAGTACGAAGGGACGCGATAATACGTTTCGAAAGAGAAAAGACGGACATTTGTTACGGTACCGGGGTTTTTCGGCAAAAGTGCCCCGATTATTTTATAAATATTCTCAAACTGGACGAAAAAATCGATTTTCGTCGAAAAGTGAAAACTTCTAGAAACGAGATGGGGCGTAGGATATCGTCGGGACGAGATGTTTTGGCTCAATCTGACGCACGAAAGATGAACTGGAAAAGTAACAGAGCCCTTTTTTCGATTTTCGTCTTTGTTTTCTCGAAAAATTCACGCAAAAATGTGCAATTTTGGTAACATTTTGACGTTTCTCTTAAATCTGTGTTCCCTGATAACATCCATCGATGGCATTCAGAATAGAAACGATGTGAATGAAAATGAGAAACGTCAGATGATATTCGACTAGAAACATTGAAATTTGGACGAATTTAGAGGAAAAACTCAAGAAACGATGGTTCAGATTCGATTCAGATCCGTTTTTCGAGGTATATTTGATGATATTTTCAAACAGAATTGTTTTGTGTCAGTCGAATACATTCGTTTGGTGAAGCTTCTATAGGAATTATTTTGGTTATTTGAGGTGTTTTCAACGAGATATTCAAGCTAATAATGAACGGGAATGGTAGAAAACGTCCTTTTCTGATGGTATATCTGCATTTTGTTGAGATTTTCATGGAAATTGGTGAAATCTTATAGCATTCCGTTTCATGTAAGTTGTCAAGGAAAGATGTGAATATTTCATTTTGGACTGATGAATCGGTAGGTACAGATAAAAATATTGGATTTCCTTTATATCTAACGGTTTTTTACACGAAAATCATGAAAATTCTTCAATTTTATAGAATTTCTGTATCCTGTGATTTTGACATTTTGCCTATAAGAAGCACAAATGCATTAAATTCCTCAATGGCTGGAGGCTGTGATTCGCGGACTGATAAACTGAGGCGCTACGCTGCTGCAAGTTCGAATCGCTGGCGGTCAGTAATTTTTTTTTTCTTATTTTTCGCAAGTTATTAATTCTTATATTATTTGGCGGTGAATACTTTGGAATAGTGAAATGGATCAAATAAAGTCAATGATGATTTTAAAATAATAGGAATCCCACATTACCATTTCATACAGGGGGTACAATTTTCAAGCGTCAATTATACATTTCTGGAAAATCGAGACCTTATAAATCTGAAAATTGGAAGTAGAGCTTCAGGTTAGTTTTCTTTTGCATAATTTGCGAAGATATACGTGCGATGAATATTTTTTCTACAGAGTGCACAATTTCCGTGTTCCAATTGGACGACTCTGTCTAACTGAAACCTGTTGAAATCTGATAGTTAAGATCTTAGATCCAGGTTATTTTTTTTTGCATAATTCTTGAAGGTGTACACTGAGTGATTGACGATTTCATAGAGGGTGTATTATTTTTGAGTGGCAATCAGACATTTATGCAAAATTGTAACCTATTGAAACTTCGGGTTATTCTTCGTTTTCATAATTTGTGAGGAATAATATAATAATTGATTAATAATTATACAGGGTGTATTGAATTGGGATACCAATTTGATATTTTTGGAAAAATAGGCAAAATGAAATCTGGAAATTTGGATAATAGCTTTAGGTTAGTGTTAGAAATTCCTGAAGAATTGATTGCGTATGGAAAATTGGTTTCATAGCATTTGCTCTTTCTGCCATCTTGAAGGTATTCGAATAACGAGTCGGGCATGTTCATTGGTGTTTTAGGTTGCTTTTTTGTGTTTCAACAAAAACTTCCTCAAATTACATACAGACCGTGCGTTGCTTACGCGTATGTATGAAATTACTGAAACCTTTGAGTCTCGCTGTATATTAGTCCGATATCCATAATACAGGAGATATGCAGTATTTGAATGAATTTTATATAGGGTGTACATCTAGATCTGTGGCCAATGCAGATCTATCGACAATGTGGATCTATGGACAAAGAGGATCTATGGGCTATGTAGATCTACCTACAAGGTGTATCTACGGGCGAAGCGGATCTGTGGTCAACATTGATCTACCTAAAAGGTAGATCTATGAGCAACATTGATCTACCTACCTATTGATCTATGGGCTTCATTGATCTACCGACAAGGTAGATCTACGGCGCGTACTAGTCTATATACTAAGTCAGGAATCAGTACTATGGGGGGGAAAGGGGAAAGAAACGTGTTTTTTTAAAAAGGAAGAAAAGTTTAGACTTTTTTCGACCGTTCGCAAAGAAGTAGTAAGGGACGCGATAATACGTTTCGAAAGAGGAAAGACGGACATTTGTTACGGTACCGGGGTTTTTCGGCGAGAGTACCCCGATTATTTTATAATTATTCTCAAACTCGACGAAAAAACCGATTTTCGTCGAAAAGTGAAAACTTCTAGAAACGAGATGGGGCGTAGGATAACGTCGGGACGAGATGTTTTGGCTCAATCTGATGCACGAAAGATGAACTGGAAAAGTAACGGAGCCCTTTTTTCGATTTTCGTCTTTGTTTTCTCGAAAAATTCACGCAAAAATGTGCAATTTTGGTAACATTTTGACGTTTCTCTTAAATCTGTGTTCCCCGATAACATCCATCGATGGCATTCAGAATAGGAACGCCCCTAATTATAAATACGAAACGTCAGATGATATTCGACTAGAAATATTGAAATTTGGACGAATTCAGAGGAAAGATGCAAGAAAAGATGATTAATATACGATTTCTATCCTTTTTTCCATGTATATTTGGTGATATTTTCAAACGGAATCGTTTTGTGTCAGTGGGAAACTTGATAAGCCAGAAGTCTCTACAGGAGTCATTTGAGGAGTTTTTAACGAGATATTCAAGGAAATAATAAACTACAACTGTATGTACCGCCCTTTTATGATGGTATTATTGCGTTTTGTTGAGGTTTTCATGGAAATTCGTCAAATTTTGAAGCATTCCGTTTCATGTGAATTGTCAAGGACAAACGTAAATATATCATTTCGGACAGATATTAGCATCCAACCTGAAGTAAGCCGGTAGGTAGAGATATTTTAATTAGATATCCTTTATATTTAACGATTTTTTAAACGTAAATCATGAAAAATTCATCAACTTATAGAATTTCTGTCACCATTTATTTTGACATTTTTCCTATAAGAAGCACAAATGCACCAAATTACTCAAAGGCATTGTAGCCGGATCGTTAGGGATGCGGTCGTTCAAACTGAGGTCTCTATGGGTTGAGAGTTCATGTCTTGCAGCAGGTTATAATTTTTTTTTCTTATTTTTGCGCCAGTTATTAATTTTTATATTATTTGGCGGTGAATGCTTCGGAATATTTATATGGATCAATTTTTTTTTGGTCTATTGTGTGAATGATTTCGTAGTATACACATATAATTATGTTTTTCCGATTTTCAAAGTACATATAAGAATAACGATTATACATTGTTTTTTTTCAAGTTGCCTATTGGAGGTTTTTCGATAAATTGACCAATTTGAAATTTTAAAATGAAAGCGATTCCTACATTTCCATAATATACAGGGTGTACATTTTTCGAGCGCCAATTATGCTTTTCTGTAAAATAGAAAACTCATGAAATCTGAAAATTGAAATTTCAAGTTTGATTTCACATAATTTGCGAAATTATACGTGCGATGAATAACGTTTATACAGAGTGTACAATTTCCGAGTACCAATTTCCGAGATGTCTCTGGAGAACTGAAAACTTTTCTTATAGTTGACATGTTAGCTCTAGGTTATCATTTCATTGCATAATTCTTGAAGGTTTACAGGTGGGGATTGACGGTTATATACAGAGTGTATAATTTTCGAGTGGCTATAAGACGTTTATTCTTCTTTATCATAGAGAAAATCATTGAGGAAATATATAATAATTAATTAACAATTATACAGGGAGTAGAAAATTGGGATAACAATTTGATATTCGTGAAAAATTAGACACAATGAAATCTGAAAATTGGATGAATAAAACCCAATGGCTTTCGAGCAATAATGAACATCACCACATGGGAAGCTTTAGCAATTAATTATAAATAATAATTCAATAAATGAAATTTATACAGGATGAGGAATTTAGTGGCAATTAGATATTTCTGAAGAATTGAGACAATATAAAATATGAAAATTGAGAATTGAAATTACAGCTTCTTTTTTTTACAATAGATTGGGATTTTTTCTTTTCATTTGTGTTTCTACAAGAAATTTATATACAGGATGTTTCATGTAAATATACAGTTTATACAGGGTTGAGTTGATTGTCAGTTGATACGAATTATTGGATATTATTCCAATCCTCAAATTACATACAAGATGCGCGTTACTCACGCGTATATTCAAGAAACCTTGAGAGGAGATATGGGAGTATTTATGAATGAATTCAAAGGTAGATCTATGGGCTATATGGATCAAACTAAACGGTAGATCTATAGGCTATATTGATCTACCTACAAGGTAGATCTATGGGCAACAATGATCTACCTACAAGGTAGATCAGTGGGCAACATTGATCTACCTAAAAGGTAGATCTATGTGCAACATTGATCTACCTATTAGGTAGATCTACAGGATATATTGATCTACCTACAAGGTAGATCTACGGCGCGTACTAGTTCTATATACTAAGTCAGGAATCAGTACTATGGGGGGGAAAGGGGAAAGAAACGTGTTTTTTTAAAAGGGAAGAAAAGTTTAGACTTTTTTCGACCGTTGGAAGGGGAGTAGGAAGGGACGCGATAATACGTTTCGAAAGAAGAAAGACGGACATTGGTTACGGTACCGGGGTTTTTCGGCAAAAGTACCCCGATTATTTTATAATTATTCTCAAACCCGACGAAAAAATCGATTTTCGTCGAAAAGTGAAAACTTCTAGAAACGAGATGGGGCGTAGGATATCGTCGGGACGAGATGTTTTGGCTCAATCTGACGCACGAAAGATGAACTGGAAAAGTAACGGAGCCCTTTTTTCGATTTTCGTCTTTGTTTTCTCGAAAAATTCACGCAAAAATGTGCAATTTTGGTAACATTTTGACGTTTCTCTTAAATCTGTGTTCCCCGATAACATCCATCGATGGCATTCAGAATAGAAACGATGTTAATGAAAATGAGAAACGTCAGATGATATTCGACTAGAAACATTGAAATTTGGACGAATCGAGAGGAAATATACAAGAAAAGATGTTCAGATCCGATTTCTATCCGTTTTTCGAGGTATATTTGATGATATTTTCAAACAGAATCATTTTGTGACAGTCGAATACATTGGTTTGCTGAAGCTTCAATAGGATTTATTTTGGTTATTTGAAGTGTTTTCAACGAGATATTCAAGCAGAGAAAGGACTGAAATGGTAGAAAACGTCCTTTTCTGATGGCATCTTTGCATTTTGTTGAGATTTTCATGGAAATTGGTCAAATTATATAGCATTCCGTTTCATGTAAGTTGTCAAGGGAAGACGTAAATATTTCATTTTGGACTGAAAAATCGGTAGGTACAGATATAAATATTCGATTTCCTTCATATCTAACGGTTTTTTACACGAAAATCATGAAAATTCTTCAAGTTTATAGAATTTCTGTATCCTGTGATTTTGACATTTTCCCTATATGAAGCACAAATGCATTAAATTCCTCAACGTGTTCATGGCTAGAGGCAGTGAGTCGCGGACTGATAAACTGAGGCGCTTCACTACTGCAGGTTCGAATCGCTGCCAGTCAGTGATTTTTTTTCTTATTTTTCGCAAGTCATCAATTCTTATATTATTTGGCGGTGAATGCTTTGGAATAATGAAATGGATCAAATTTTTTTTTGGTCTACTGTTTGAATGATTCCGTAATATACATATTATATATTTATGTTTTTGCATACTTTTCAAAGTACGTATAAGAATAACGATTATACAGTGTTTCTGAAGTTACAGTGCCTATTAGAGGTTTCTTGATGAATAGACCCATTTGAAATATGAAAATCGGTATAATAAAATTAATGAACTGATTTGAAAATAATAGGGGTTTCCACATTCTCATCTCATACAGGGTGTACAATAGATTTATAGTAGTGATTATTGCTACAGGTTATTATTATATAGCAAATTCTTGAAGGTATATACTAGGTGACTGACTATCATATACAGGGTGTTTCATGTCGAATTGATTAAAATTATTCCTCTAATTACATACATACTGTGCGTTGCTAACGCGTATTTATGAAAATACTGAAGCCTTAGTATTTCGCTGTATATTAGTCCGATATCGATAATACAGAAGATATGCAGTATTTGAATGAATTTTACATAGATTTTTGGCCAATGCAGATCTATGTCCAATGCAGATCTATGGCCAATGCAGATCTATGGAAAATGTGGATCTATGGACAAAGAAGATCTATGGGCAATGTAGATCTACCTACAAGGTGTATCTACGGGCAAAGCGAATCTACCTACAAGGTAGATCTACGGCGCGTACTAGTCTATATACTAAGTCAGGAATCAGTACTATGGGGGGGAAAGGGGAAAGAAACGTGTTTTTTTAAAAAGGAAGAAAAGTTTAGACTTTTTTCGACCGTTCGCAAAGAAGTAGTAAGGGACGCGATAATACGTTTCGAAAGAGGAAAGACGGACATTTGTTACGGTACCGGGGTTTTTCGGCGAGAGTACCCCGATTATTTTATAATTATTCTCAAACTCGACGAAAAAACCGATTTTCGTCGAAAAGTGAAAACTTCTAGAAACGAGATGGGGCGTAGGATAACGTCGGGACGAGATGTTTTGGCTCAATCTGATGCACGAAAGATGAACTGGAAAAGTAACGGAGCCCTTTTTTCGATTTTCGTCTTTGTTTTCTCGAAAAATTCACGCAAAAATGTGCAATTTTGGTAACATTTTGACGTTTCTCTTAAATCTGTGTTCCCCGATAACATCCATCGATGGCATTCAGAATAGGAACGCCCCTAATTATAAATACGAAACGTCAGATGATATTCGACTAGAAATATTGAAATTTGGACGAATTCAGAGGAAAGATGCAAGAAAAGATGATTAATATACGATTTCTATCCTTTTTTCCATGTATATTTGGTGATATTTTCAAACGGAATCGTTTTGTGTCAGTGGGAAACTTGATAAGCCAGAAGTCTCTACAGGAGTCATTTGAGGAGTTTTTAACGAGATATTCAAGGAAATAATAAACTACAACTGTATGTACCGCCCTTTTATGATGGTATTATTGCGTTTTGTTGAGGTTTTCATGGAAATTCGTCAAATTTTGAAGCATTCCGTTTCATGTGAATTGTCAAGGACAAACGTAAATATATCATTTCGGACAGATATTAGCATCCAACCTGAAGTAAGCCGGTAGGTAGAGATATTTTAATTAGATATCCTTTATATTTAACGATTTTTTAAACGTAAATCATGAAAAATTCATCAACTTATAGAATTTCTGTCACCATTTATTTTGACATTTTTCCTATAAGAAGCACAAATGCACCAAATTACTCAAAGGCATTGTAGCCGGATCGTTAGGGATGCGGTCGTTCAAACTGAGGTCTCTATGGGTTGAGAGTTCATGTCTTGCAGCAGGTTATAATTTTTTTTTCTTATTTTTGCGCCAGTTATTAATTTTTATATTATTTGGCGGTGAATGCTTCGGAATATTTATATGGATCAATTTTTTTTTGGTCTATTGTGTGAATGATTTCGTAGTATACACATATAATTATGTTTTTCCGATTTTCAAAGTACATATAAGAATAACGATTATACATTGTTTTTTTTCAAGTTGCCTATTGGAGGTTTTTCGATAAATTGACCAATTTGAAATTTTAAAATGAAAGCGATTCCTACATTTCCATAATATACAGGGTGTACATTTTTCGAGCGCCAATTATGCTTTTCTGTAAAATAGAAAACTCATGAAATCTGAAAATTGAAATTTCAAGTTTGATTTCACATAATTTGCGAAATTATACGTGCGATGAATAACGTTTATACAGAGTGTACAATTTCCGAGTACCAATTTCCGAGATGTCTCTGGAGAACTGAAAACTTTTCTTATAGTTGACATGTTAGCTCTAGGTTATCATTTCATTGCATAATTCTTGAAGGTTTACAGGTGGGGATTGACGGTTATATACAGAGTGTATAATTTTCGAGTGGCTATAAGACGTTTATTCTTCTTTATCATAGAGAAAATCATTGAGGAAATATATAATAATTAATTAACAATTATACAGGGAGTAGAAAATTGGGATAACAATTTGATATTCGTGAAAAATTAGACACAATGAAATCTGAAAATTGGATGAATAAAACCCAATGGCTTTCGAGCAATAATGAACATCACCACATGGGAAGCTTTAGCAATTAATTATAAATAATAATTCAATAAATGAAATTTATACAGGATGAGGAATTTAGTGGCAATTAGATATTTCTGAAGAATTGAGACAATATAAAATATGAAAATTGAGAATTGAAATTACAGCTTCTTTTTTTTACAATAGATTGGGATTTTTTCTTTTCATTTGTGTTTCTACAAGAAATTTATATACAGGATGTTTCATGTAAATATACAGTTTATACAGGGTTGAGTTGATTGTCAGTTGATACGAATTATTGGATATTATTCCAATCCTCAAATTACATACAAGATGCGCGTTACTCACGCGTATATTCAAGAAACCTTGAGAGGAGATATGGGAGTATTTATGAATGAATTCAAAGGTAGATCTATGGGCTATATGGATCAAACTAAACGGTAGATCTATAGGCTATATTGATCTACCTACAAGGTAGATCTATGGGCAACAATGATCTACCTACAAGGTAGATCAGTGGGCAACATTGATCTACCTAAAAGGTAGATCTATGTGCAACATTGATCTACCTATTAGGTAGATCTACAGGATATATTGATCTACCTACAAGGTAGATCTACGGCGCGTACTAGTTCTATATACTAAGTCAGGAATCAGTACTATGGGGGGGAAAGGGGAAAGAAACGTGTTTTTTTAAAAGGGAAGAAAAGTTTAGACTTTTTTCGACCGTTGGAAGGGGAGTAGGAAGGGACGCGATAATACGTTTCGAAAGAAGAAAGACGGACATTGGTTACGGTACCGGGGTTTTTCGGCAAAAGTACCCCGATTATTTTATAATTATTCTCAAACCCGACGAAAAAATCGATTTTCGTCGAAAAGTGAAAACTTCTAGAAACGAGATGGGGCGTAGGATATCGTCGGGACGAGATGTTTTGGCTCAATCTGACGCACGAAAGATGAACTGGAAAAGTAACGGAGCCCTTTTTTCGATTTTCGTCTTTGTTTTCTCGAAAAATTCACGCAAAAATGTGCAATTTTGGTAACATTTTGACGTTTCTCTTAAATCTGTGTTCCCCGATAACATCCATCGATGGCATTCAGAATAGAAACGATGTTAATGAAAATGAGAAACGTCAGATGATATTCGACTAGAAACATTGAAATTTGGACGAATCGAGAGGAAATATACAAGAAAAGATGTTCAGATCCGATTTCTATCCGTTTTTCGAGGTATATTTGATGATATTTTCAAACAGAATCATTTTGTGACAGTCGAATACATTGGTTTGCTGAAGCTTCAATAGGATTTATTTTGGTTATTTGAAGTGTTTTCAACGAGATATTCAAGCAGAGAAAGGACTGAAATGGTAGAAAACGTCCTTTTCTGATGGCATCTTTGCATTTTGTTGAGATTTTCATGGAAATTGGTCAAATTATATAGCATTCCGTTTCATGTAAGTTGTCAAGGGAAGACGTAAATATTTCATTTTGGACTGAAAAATCGGTAGGTACAGATATAAATATTCGATTTCCTTCATATCTAACGGTTTTTTACACGAAAATCATGAAAATTCTTCAAGTTTATAGAATTTCTGTATCCTGTGATTTTGACATTTTCCCTATATGAAGCACAAATGCATTAAATTCCTCAACGTGTTCATGGCTAGAGGCAGTGAGTCGCGGACTGATAAACTGAGGCGCTTCACTACTGCAGGTTCGAATCGCTGCCAGTCAGTGATTTTTTTTCTTATTTTTCGCAAGTCATCAATTCTTATATTATTTGGCGGTGAATGCTTTGGAATAATGAAATGGATCAAATTTTTTTTTGGTCTACTGTTTGAATGATTCCGTAATATACATATTATATATTTATGTTTTTGCATACTTTTCAAAGTACGTATAAGAATAACGATTATACAGTGTTTCTGAAGTTACAGTGCCTATTAGAGGTTTCTTGATGAATAGACCCATTTGAAATATGAAAATCGGTATAATAAAATTAATGAACTGATTTGAAAATAATAGGGGTTTCCACATTCTCATCTCATACAGGGTGTACAATAGATTTATAGTAGTGATTATTGCTACAGGTTATTATTATATAGCAAATTCTTGAAGGTATATACTAGGTGACTGACTATCATATACAGGGTGTTTCATGTCGAATTGATTAAAATTATTCCTCTAATTACATACATACTGTGCGTTGCTAACGCGTATTTATGAAAATACTGAAGCCTTAGTATTTCGCTGTATATTAGTCCGATATCGATAATACAGAAGATATGCAGTATTTGAATGAATTTTACATAGATTTTTGGCCAATGCAGATCTATGTCCAATGCAGATCTATGGCCAATGCAGATCTATGGAAAATGTGGATCTATGGACAAAGAAGATCTATGGGCAATGTAGATCTACCTACAAGGTGTATCTACGGGCAAAGCGAATCTACCTACAAGGTAGATCTACGGCGCGTACTAGTCTATATACTAAGTCAGGAATCAGTACTATGGGGGGGAAAGGGGAAAGAAACGTGTTTTTTTAAAAGGGAAGAAAACTTTAGACTTTTTTCGACCGTTGGGAGGGGAGAAGAAAGGGACGCGATAATACGTTTCGAAAGAGGAAAGACGGACATTTGTTACGGTACCGGGATTTTTCGACAAAAGTACCCCGATTATTTTATAATAATTCTCAAACTCGACGAAAAAATCGATTTTCGTCGAAAAGTGAAAACTTCTAGAAACGAGATGGGGCGTAAGATAACGTCGGGACGAGATGTTTTGGCTCAATCTGACGCACGAAAGATGAACTGGAAAAGTAACGGAGCCCTTTTTTCGATTTTCGTCTTTGTTTTCTCGAAAAATTCACGCAAAAATGTGCAATTTTGGTAACATTTTGACGTTTCTCTTAAATCTGTGTTCCCCGATAACATCCATCGATGGCATTCAGAATAGAAACGATGTGAATGAAAATGAGAAACGTCAGATGATATTCGACTAGAAACATTGAAATTTCGACGAATTCAGAGGAAAGATGCAAGAAAAGATGATTAATATACCATTTCTATCCGTTTTTCGAGGTATATTTGATGATATTTTCAAACAGAATCGTTTTGTGTCAGTCGAATACATTCGTTTGCTGAAGCTTCTACTGGAGTTATTTTGGTTATTTGAGGTGTTTTCAACGAGATATTTAAGCAAAGAATGGACTGAAATGGTACGAAACGTTCTTTACTGATGGTATCTTTGCGTTTTGTTGAGATTCATGGAAATTGGTCAAATCTTATAGCATTTCGTATCATGTAAGTTGTCAAGGAGAGACGTGAATTTTTCATTTTGCACTGATAACAGCAATCAAGTCGAAGTAAATTTGTAAGTAGAGATATAAATATTCGATTTCCTTCATATCTAACGGTTTTTTACACGAAAATCATGAAAATTCTTCAAATTTATAGAATCTCTGTATCCTGTGATTTTGACATTTCCCTATAAGAAGCAGAAATGCAGTGAGTTCCTCAACGTGGTCATGGCTGGAGGCTGTGAGTCGCGGACTGATAATCTGAGGCGCAGCGCTACTGCAGGTTCGAATCGCTGCCAGTCAGTGAATTTTTTTTCTTATTTTTCGCCAGTTATTAATTCTTATATTATTTTGCGGTGAATGCTTTGAAATTATGAAATGGATCAAATTTTTTTTGGTCAACTGTGTGAATAATTCCGTAATATACATATTATATATTTATGTTTTCGCGTAGTTTTCAAAGTATCTACTTATGAGAATAACGATTATACAGTGTTTCTGAAGTTACCGTGCCTATTGGAGGTTTCTTGATGAATAGACCTATTTGAAATATGAAAATCGGTATAATAAAATTAATGAACTGATTTGAAAATAATAGGGGTTCCCACATTTTCATCTCATACAGGGTGCACAATAGATTTATAGTTGAGATCATAGCTACAGGTTATTATTCCATAGCATAATTCTTGAAGGTATATACTAAGTGACTGACGATCATATACAGGGTGTTTCATGTCGAATTGATTAAAATTATTCCTCAAATTACATACATACTGTGCGTTGCTAACGCATATTTATGAAAATACTGAAACCTTAGTATCTCGGTGTATATTAGTCCGATATCGATAATACAAAAGATATTCAGTATTTGAATGAATTTTATATAGATTTTTGGCCAATGCAGATCTATGGCCAATGCAGCAGATCTATGGCCAATGCAGATCTATGGACAATGTGGATCTATGGACTAAGATGATCTATGGGCAATGTAGATCTACCTACAAGGTGTATCTACGGGCAAAGCGAATCTACCTACAAGGTAGATCTACGGCGCGTACTAGTTCTATATACTAAGTCAGGAATCAGTACTATGGGGGGGAAAGGGGAAAGAAACGTGTTTTTTTAAAAGGGAAGAAAAGTTTAGACTTTTTTTGACCGTTGGAAGGGGAGTAGGAAGGGACGCGATAATACGTTTCGAAAGAGGAAAGACGGACATTTGTTACGGTACCGGGGTTTTTCCGCAAAAACACCCCGATTATTTTATAATTATTCTCAAACTCGACGAAAAAATCGATTTTCGTCGAAAAGTGAAAACTTCTAGAAACGAGACCGGGCGTAGGATATCGTCGGGACGAGATGTTTTGGCTCAATCTGATGCACGAAAGATGAACTGGAAAAGTAACGGAGCCCTTTTTTCCATTTTCGTCTTTGTTTTCTCGAAAAATTCACGCAAAAATGTGCAATTTTGGTAACATTTTGACGTTTCTCTTAAATCTGTGTTCCCCGATATCATCCATCGATGGCATTCAGAATAGAAACGATGTGAATGAAAATGAGAAACGTCAGATGATATTCGACTAGAAACATTGAAATTTGGACGAATTCAGAGGAAAGATGCAAGAAAAGATGATTAATATACCATTTCTAGCCGTTTTTCGAGGTATATTTGATGATATTTTAGAAAGAAAACGTTTTTAGTCATTGGGAAGCTTGGTTTGCCAGAAGCCTCTACCAGGAGTCATTTGGTTATTTGAGAAGTTTTTAACTAGAAATTTGAGGAAATAATAGACTAGAACTGTATGTACCGCCCTTTTATGATGGTATTTTTGCGTTTTGTTGAGATTTTCATGGAAATTCGTCAAATATTGAAGCATTCCGTTTCATGTGAATTGTCAAGGACATACGTAAATATATCATTTCGGACAGATATTGGCATTCAACCTGAAGTGAGCCGGTAGGTAGAGATAATTTAATTAGATATCCTTTATATTTAACGATTTTTTAAACGAAAATCTTGAAAATTCATCAACTCACAGAATCTGTCACCATTTATTTTGACATAATTCCTATAAGAAGCACAAATGCACATAATTATACAAAGGCGTTATGGCCGGTTCGTTAGGGATGCGGTCTTTTAAACTGAGGTCTCTATGGGTTGCGAGTTCAAATCTTGCAGCAGGTCATAATTTTTTTTTTCTTATTTTTTCGCCTGTTGTTAATTTTTATATTATTTGGCGGTGAATGCTTCGGAATGTTTAAATGGATCAATTTTTTTTTTGGTCTATTGTGTAAATTTTATTATTTGCATTATTTGCTAAGATATACGTGCGATGAATATTTTTTATACAGAGTGCACAATTTCCGAGATCCAATTGGACGACTCTGGAGAACTGAAACCTGTTGAAATCTTAGATCCAGGTTATTTTTTTTGCAAAATACTAGAAGTTATGCACTGAGTGATTGACGATTTCATACAGGGTCTATTATTTTTGAGTGGCAATTAGACGTTTATGCAAAAATGTAACCTATTGAAACATCGGATTATAAGCTTCGGGTTATTCTTCGTTTTCATAATTTGTGGGGAAAAATATAATAATTGATTAAAAATTATACAGGGTGTATAAAATGGGGATACCAATTTGATATTTTGGGCAAAAGAGGCATAATGAAATCTGGAAATTTGGATAATAGCTTCAGGTCAGCCTTAGACATTTCTGAAGAATTGATTTCGTATGGAATTCGAAAATTGGTTTCATAGCCTTTGCTTTTTCCGCCGTTATTCGAGAACCTTCAAGAGAAGGTTCTCGAATAACGAGTCGGGCATGTTCATTGGTGTTTTTGGTTGCTTTTTTGTGTTTCAACGAAAACTCCATCTACAATGTTTCATGTCAAGTTGATTTAAATTATTCCCCAAATTACATACAGACTGTGCGTTGTATATATACAGAATACAGAAGATATGCATTATTTGAATGAATTTTATATAGGGTGTACATCTGTGGCTAATGTAGATCTATGGACAATGAGGATCTATGGACAAAGAGGATCTATGGTCAATGTAGATCTACCTACAAGGTGTATCTACGGGCAAAGAGGATCTATGGGCTACATTGATCTACCTACAAGGTAGATCTACGGCGCGTACTAGTCTATATACTAAGTCAGGAATCAGTACTATGGGGGGGAAAGGGGAAAGAAACGTGTTTTTTTAAAAGGGAAGAAAAGTTTAGACTTTTTTTGACCGTTGGAAGGGGATTAGGAAGGGACGCGATAATACGTTTCGAAAGAGAAAAGACGGACATTTGTTACAGTACCGGGGTTTTTCCGCAAAAACACCCCGATTATTTTATAATTATTCTCAAACTCGACGAAAAAATCGATTTTCGTCGAAAAGTGAAAACTTCTAGAAACGAGATGAGGCGTAGGATATCGTCGGGACGAGATGTTTTGGCTCAATCTGACGCACGAAAGATGAACTGGAAAAGTAACGGAGCCCTTTTTTCGATTTTCGTCTTTGTTTTCTCGAAAAATTCACGCAAAAATGTGCAATTTTGGTAACATTTTGACGTTTCTCTTAAATCTGTGTTCCCCGATATCATCCATCGATGGCATTCAGAGTAGGAACGCCCCTAATTATAAATACGAAACGTCAGATGATATTCGACTAGAACCATTGAAATTTGGACGAATTCAGAGGAAAGATGCAAGAAAAGATGATTAATATACCATTTCTAGCCGTTTTTCGAGGTATATTTGATGATATTTTAGAAAGAAAACGTTTTTAGTCAGTGGGAAGCTTGGTTTGCCAGAAGCCTTTACCAGGAGTCATTTGGTTATTTGAGAAGTTTTTAACTAGAAATTTGAGGAAATAATAGACTAGAACTGTATGTACCGCCCTTTTATGATGGTATTTTTGGGTTTTGTTGAGATTTTCATGGAAATTCGTCAAATATTGAAGCATTCCGTTTCATGTGAATTGTCAAGGACATACGTAAATATATCATTTCGGACAGATATTGGCATTCAACCTGAAGTGAGCCGGTAGGTAGAGATAATTTAATTAGATATCCTTTATATTTAACGATTTTTTAAACGAAAATCTTGAAAATTCATCAACTCACAGAATCTGTCACCATTTATTTTGACATAATTCCTATAAGAAGCACAAATGCACATAATTATACAAAGGCGTTATGGCCGGTTCGTTAGGGATGCGGTCTTTTAAACTGAGGTCTCTATGGGTTGCGAGTTCAAATCTTGCAGCAGGTCATAATTTTTTTTTTCTTATTTTTTCGCCTGTTGTTAATTTTTATATTATTTGGCGGTGAATGCTTCGGAATGTTTAAATGGATCAATTTTTTTTTTGGTCTATTGTGTAAATTTTATTATTTGCATTATTTGCTAAGATATACGTGCGATGAATATTTTTTATACAGAGTGCACAATTTCCGAGATCCAATTGGACGACTCTGGAGAACTGAAACCTGTTGAAATCTTAGATCCAGGTTATTTTTTTTGCAAAATACTAGAAGTTATGCACTGAGTGATTGACGATTTCATACAGGGTCTATTATTTTTGAGTGGCAATTAGACGTTTATGCAAAAATGTAACCTATTGAAACATCGGATTATAAGCTTCGGGTTATTCTTCGTTTTCATAATTTGTGGGGAAAAATATAATAATTGATTAAAAATTATACAGGGTGTATAAAATGGGGATACCAATTTGATATTTTGGGCAAAAGAGGCATAATGAAATCTGGAAATTTGGATAATAGCTTCAGGTCAGCCTTAGACATTTCTGAAGAATTGATTTCGTATGGAATTCGAAAATTGGTTTCATAGCCTTTGCTTTTTCCGCCGTTATTCGAGAACCTTCAAGAGAAGGTTCTCGAATAACGAGTCGGGCATGTTCATTGGTGTTTTTGGTTGCTTTTTTGTGTTTCAACGAAAACTCCATCTACAATGTTTCATGTCAAGTTGATTTAAATTATTCCCCAAATTACATACAGACTGTGCGTTGTATATATACAGAATACAGAAGATATGCATTATTTGAATGAATTTTATATAGGGTGTACATCTGTGGCTAATGTAGATCTATGGACAATGAGGATCTATGGACAAAGAGGATCTATGGTCAATGTAGATCTACCTACAAGGTGTATCTACGGGCAAAGAGGATCTATGGGCTACATTGATCTACCTACAAGGTAGATCTACGGCGCGTACTAGTCTATATACTAAGTCAGGAATCAGTACTATGGGGGGGAAAGGGGAAAGAAACGTGTTTTTTTAAAAGGGAAGAAAAGTTTAGACTTTTTTTGACCGTTGGAAGGGGATTAGGAAGGGACGCGATAATACGTTTCGAAAGAGAAAAGACGGACATTTGTTACAGTACCGGGGTTTTTCCGCAAAAACACCCCGATTATTTTATAATTATTCTCAAACTCGACGAAAAAATCGATTTTCGTCGAAAAGTGAAAACTTCTAGAAACGAGATGAGGCGTAGGATATCGTCGGGACGAGATGTTTTGGCTCAATCTGACGCACGAAAGATGAACTGGAAAAGTAACGGAGCCCTTTTTTCGATTTTCGTCTTTGTTTTCTCGAAAAATTCACGCAAAAATGTGCAATTTTGGTAACATTGTGACGTTTCTCTTAAATCTGTGTTCCCCGATATCATCCATCGATGGCATTCAGAGTAGGAACGCCCCTAATTATAAATACGAAACGTCAGATGATATTCGACTAGAACCATTGAAATTTGGACGAATTCAGAGGAAAGATGCAAGAAAAGATGATTAATATACCATTTCTAGCCGTTTTTCGAGGTATATTTGATGATATTTTAGAAAGAAAACGTTTTTAGTCAGTGGGAAGCTTGGTTTGCCAGAAGCCTTTACCAGGAGTCATTTGGTTATTTGAGAAGTTTTTAACTAGAAATTTGAGGAAATAATAGACTAGAACTGTATGTACCGCCCTTTTATGATGGTATTTTTGGGTTTTGTTGAGATTTTCATGGAAATTCGTCAAATATTGAAGCATTCCGTTTCATGTGAATTGTCAAGGACATACGTAAATATATCATTTCGGACAGATATTGGCATCCAACCTGCAGTAAGCCGGTAGGTAGAGATAATTTAATTAGATATCCTTCATATTTAACGATTTTTTAAACGAAAATCATGAAAATTCATCAACTCATAGAATCTCTGTCACCATTTATTTTGACATTATTCCTATAAGAAGCACAAATGCACCTAATTATGCAAAGACGTTGTGGCCGGGTCGTTAGGGATGCGGTCTTATAAACTAAGGTCTCTATGGGTTGCGAGTTCAAGTCTTGCAGCAGGTCATAATTTTTTTTTCTTATTTTTTCGCCTGTTTTTAATTTTTATATTATTTGGCGGTGAATGCTTCGGAATGTTGAAATGGATCAATTTTTTTTTAGTCTATTGTGTAAATTTTATTATTTGCATTATTTGCTAAGATATACGTGCGATGAATATTTTTTATACAGAGTGCACAATTTCCGAGTTCCAATTGGACGACTCTGGAGAACTGAAACCTGTTGAAATCTTAGATCCAGGTTATTTTTTTTGCAAAATTCTAGAAGTTATGCACTGAGTGATTGACGATTTCATACAGGGTGTATTATTTTTGAGTGGCAATTGGACGTTTATGCAAAAATGTAACCTATTGAAACATCGGATTATAAGCTTCGGGTTATTCTTCGTTTTCATAATTTGTGGGGAAAAATATAATAATTGATTAAAAATTATACAGGGTGTATAAAATGGGGATACCAATTCGATATTTTGGGCAAAAGAGGCATAATGAAATCTGGAAATTTGGATAATAGCTTCAGGTCAGCCTTAGACATTTCTGAAGAATTGATTCCGTATGGAATTCGAAAATTGGTTTCATAGCCTTTGCTTTTTCCGCCGTTATTCGAGAACCTTCAAGAGAAGGTTCTCGAATAACGAGTCGGGCATGTTCATTGGTGTTTTTGGTTGCTTTTTTGTGTTTCAACGAAAACTCCATCTACAGAATGTTTCATGTCAAGTTGATTTAAATTATTCCCCAAATTACATACAGACTGTGCGTTGTATATATACAGAATACAGAAGATATGCATTATTTGAATGAATTTTATATAGGGTGTACATCTGTGGCTAATGTAGATCTATGGACAATGAGGATCTATGGACAAAGAGGATCTATGGTCAATGTAGATCTACCTACAAGGTGTATCTACGGGCAAAGAGGATCTATGGGCTACATTGATCTACCTACAAGGTAGATCTACGGCGCGTACTAGTCTATATACTAAGTCAGGAATCAGTACTATGGGGGGGAAAGGGGAAAGAAACGTGTTTTTTTAAAAGTGAAGAAAAGTTTAGACTTTTTTTGACCGTTGGAAGGGGAGTAGGAAGGGACGCGATAATACGTTTCGAAAGAGGAAAGACGGACATTTGTTACGGTACCGGGGTTTTTCCGCAAAAACACCCCGATTATTTTATAATAATTCTCAAACTCGACGAAAAAATCGATTTTCGTCGAAAAGTGAAAACTTCTAGAAACGAGACCGGGCGTAGGATATCGTCGGGACGAGAAGTTTTGGCTCAATCTGATGGACGAAAGATGAACTGGAAAAGTAACGGAGCCCTTTTTTCCATTTTCGTCTTTGTTTTCTCGAAAAATTCACGAAAAAATGTGCAATTTTGGTAACATTTTGACGTTTCTCTTAAATCTGTGTTCCCCGATATCATCCATCGATGGCATTCAGAATAGGAACGCCCCTAATTATAAATACGAAAAGTCAGATGATATTCGACTAGAAACATTGAAATTTGGACGAATCGAGAGGAAATATACAAGAAAAGATGTTCAGATCCGATTTCTATCCGTTTTTCGAGGTATATTTGATGATATTTTCAAACAGAATCATTTTGTGACAGTCGAATACATTTTGGTTTGCTGAAGCTTCAATAGGATTTATTTTGGTTATTTGAAGTGTTTTCAACGAGATATTCAAGCAGAGAAAGGACTGAAATGGTAGAAAACGTCCTTTTCTGATGGCATCTTTGCGTTTTGTTGAGATTTTCATGGAAATTGGTCAAATTATATAGCATTCCGTTTCATGTAAGTTGTCAAGGGAAGACGTGAATATTTCATTTTGGACTGATAAATCGGTAGGTACAGATATAAATATTCGATTTCCTTCATATCTAATGGTTTTTTACACGAAAATCATGAAAATTCTTCAATTTTATAGAATCTCTGTATCCTGTGATTTTGACATTTTGCCTATATGAAGCACAAATGCGCCTAATTCCTCAACGTGTTCATGGCTGGAGGCAGTGAGTCGCGGAGTGATAAACTGAGGCGCTCCGCTACTGCAGGTTCGAATCACTGCCAGTCAGTGATTTTTTTTTCCTTATTTTTCGCAAGTTATTCTTATTTTATTTGGCGGTGAATGCTTTGGAATAATGAAATGGATCGAATTTTTTTTTGTTCAACTGTTTGAATGATTCCGTAATATACATATTATATATTTATGTTTTTGCATAGTTTTCAAAGTACGTATAAGAATAACGATTATACAGTGTTTCTGAAGTAACAGTGCCTATTAGAGGTTTATTGATGAATAGACCCATTTGAAATATGAAAATCGGTATAATAAAATTAATGAACTGATTTGAAAATAATAGGGGTTTCCACATTTTAATCTCATACTGGGTGTACAATAGATTTATAGTTGAGATCATAGCTACAGGTTATTATTATATAGCATAATTCTTGAAGGTGTATACTAAGTGAATGACGATCATATACAGGGTGTTTCATGTCGAATTGATTAAAATTATTCCTCAAATTACATACATACTGTGCGTTGCTAACGCGTATTTATGAAAATACTGAAACCTTAGTATCTCGGTGTATATTAGTCCGATATCGATAATACAAAAGATATTCAGTATTTGAATGAATTTTATATAGATTTTTGGCCAATGCAGATCTATGGCCAATGCAGAACTATGGACAATGTGGATCTATGGACAAAGATGATCTATGGGCAATGTAGATCTACCTACAAGGTGTATCTACGGGCAAAGAGGATCTATGGGCTACATTGATCTACCTACAAGGTAGATCTACGGCGCGTACTAGTTCTATATACTAAGTCAGGAATCAGTACTATGGGGGGGAAAGGGGAAAGAAACGTGTTTTTTTAAAAGGGAAGAAAAGTTTAGACTTTTTTGGACCGTTGGAAGGGGAGTAGGAAGGGACGCGATAATACGTTTCGAAAGAGGAAAGACGGACATTTGTTACGGTACCGGGGTTTTTCCGCAAAAACACCCCGATTATTTTATAATTATTCTCAAACTCGACGAAAAAATCGATTTTCGTCGAAAAGTGAAAACTTCTAGAAACGAGACCGGGCGTAGGATATCGTCGGGACGAGATGTTTTGGCTCAATCTGATGCACGAAAGATGAACTGGAAAAGTAACGGAGCCCTTTTTTCGATTTTCGTCTTTGTTTTCTCGAAAAATTCACGCAAAAATGTGCAACTTTGGTAACATTTTGACGTTTCTCTTAAATCTGTGTTCCCCGATATCATCCATCGATGGCATTCAGAGTAGGAACGCCCCTAATTATAAATAAGAAACGATGTGAATGAAAATGAGAAACGTCAGATGATATTCGACTAGAAACATTGAAATTTGGACGAATTCAGAGGAAAGATGCAAGAAAAGATTATTAATATACGATTTCTATCCGTTTTTCGAGGTATATTTGATGATATTTTCGAAAGAAATCGTTTTTAGTCCGTGGGAAGCTTGAATTGCCAGAAGCCTCTACCAGGAGTCAGTTGGTTATTTGAGAAGTTTTTAACGAGAAATTTGAGGAATCAATAGACAAGAACTGTATGTACCGCCCCTTTATGATGGTATTTTCACGTTTTGTTGAGATTTTCATGGAATTTGGTCAAATTTTGAAGCATTCCGTTTCATGTGAATTGTCAAGGACATACGTAAATATATCATTTTGGAGAGATATTAGCATTCAAGGTGAAGGAAACCGGTAGGTAGAGATATTTTAATTCGATTTCCTTTATATTTAACGATTTTTTAAACGAAATTCATGAAAATTCCTCAACTTATAGAATCTCTGTCACCAGTTATTTTGACATTATTCCTATAAGAAGCACAAATGCACCAATTATGTAAAGGCGTTGTGGCCGGGTGGTTAGGGATACGGACCGCCGTGCAGAGGTTTCTATGCGCTGCAAGTTCAAATCTCAGCCGGTCGATTTATTTTTTTTCATTTTTCATCCAGTTTTTGATTCTTTTATTATTGGGCGGTGAATGCTTTGGAATAATGAAATGGATTAAAGTATTTTTAGTCAACTGTGTGAATGATTTCTATTTAATAATCTATTCGAAATATTCTGACGTTTCAACCAATTCTGTGCTTATTCATAAAATCGTCGAAATCATTAATGAAACGTCAGATGATATTTTAATGGAAATGTTGAAATTTGGACGAATCGAGAGGAAATATGCAAGAAAAGATGATTCAGATACGATTTCTATCCTTTTTTCCATGAATATTTGATGATATTTTCAAGAGGAATCGTTTTGTGTCAGTGGAAAGCTTGGTTTGCCAGAAGCCTCTACAGGAGTCATTTGAGGAGTTTTCAACGAGATATTTGAGGAAATAATAGACTACAACTGTATGTACCGCCCTTTTATGATGGTATTTTCGCGTTTTGTTGAGATTTTTATGGAAATTCGTCAAATTTTGAAGCATTCCGTTTCATGTGAATTGTCAAGGACAAACGTAAATATATCATTTCGGACAGATATTAGCATCCAACCTGAAGTAAGCCGGTAGGTAGAGATATTTTAATTAGACATCCTTTATATTTAACGATTTTTTAAACGAAAATCATGAAAATTCATCAACTTATAGAATCTCTGTCACCATTTATTTTGACATATTTCCTATAAGAAGCACAAATGCACCAAATTACTCAAAGGCATTGTAGCCGGATCGTTAGGGATGCCGTCGTTCAAACTGAGGTCTCTATGGGTTGCGAGTTCAAGTCTTGCAGCAGGTCATAATTTTGTTTTCTTATTTTTGCGCCAGTTATTAATTTTTATATTATTTGGCGGTGAATGCTTCGGAATATTTATATGGATCAATTTTTTTTTGGTCTATTGTGTGAATGATTTCGTAGTATACACATATAATTATGTTTTTCCGATTTTCAAAGTACATATAAGAATAACGATTATACATTGTTTTTTTTCAAGTTGCCTATTGGAGGTTTTTCGATAAATTGACCAATTTGAAATTTTAAAATGAAAGCGATTCCTACATTTCCATATTATACAGGGTGTACATTTTTCGAGCGCCAATTATGCTTTTCTGTAAAATTGGAAACTCATGAAATCTGAAAATTGAAATTTCAAGTTTGATTTCACATAATTTGCTAAATTATACGTGCGATGAATAACGTTTATACAGAGTGTACAATTTCCGAGTACCAATTTCCGAGATGTCTCTGGAGAACTGAAAACTTTTCTTATAGTTGACATGTTAGCTCTAGGTTATCATTTCATTGCATAATTCTTGAAGGTATACAGGTGGGGATTGACGGTTATATACAGAGTGTATTATTTTCGAGTGGCTATTAGACGTTTATTCTTCATTATCATAGAGAAAATCATTGAGGAAATATATAATAATTAATTAACAATTATACAGGGAGTAGAAAATTGGGATAACAATTTGATATTTGTGAAAAATTAGACACAATGAAATCTGAAAATTGGATGGATAAAACCCAATGGCTTTCGAGCAATAATGAACATTACCACATGGGAAGCTTTAGCAATTAATTATAAATAATAATTCAATAAATGAAATTTATACAGGATGAGGAATTTAGGGGCAATTAGATATTTCTGAAGAATTGAGACAATATAAAATATGAAAATTGAGAATTGAAATTACAGCTTCTTTTTTTACAATAGATTGGGATTTTTTCTTTTCATTTGTGTTTCTACAAGAAATTTATATACAGGATGTTTCATGTAAATATACAGTTTATACAGGGTTGAGTTGATTGTCAGTTGATACGAATTATTCGATATTATTCCAATCCTCAAATTACATACAAGATGCGCGTTACTCACGCGTATATTCAAGAAACCTTAGTATCTCGCTTTATCTTAGTCCGATATCGATTTTACAGGAGAAATGGGAGTATTTATGAATGAATTCAAAGGTAGATCTATGGGCTATATTGATCAAACTAAACGGTAGATCTATGGGCTATATTGATCTACCTACAAGGTAGATCTATGGGCAACAATGATCTACCTACAAGGTAGATCTGTGGGCAATATTGATCTATGTAAAAGGTAGATCTGTGGGCAACATTGATCTACCTAAAAGGTAGATCTATGTGCAACATTGATCTACCTACCTATTGATCTATGGGCTACATTGATCTACCTACAAGGTAGATCTACGGCGCGTACTAGTCTATATACTAAGTCAGGAATCAGTACTATGGGGGGGAAAGGGGAAAGAAACGTGTTTTTTTAAAAAGGAAGAAAAGTTTAGACTTTTTTCGACCGTTGGGAGGGGAGGAGAAAGGGACGCGATAATACGTTTCGAAAGAGGAAAGACGGACATTTGTTACGGTACCGGGGTTTTTCCGCAAAAACACCCCGATTATTTTATAATTATTCTGAAACTCGACGAAAAAATCGATTTTCGTCGAAAAGTGAAAACTTCTAGAAACGAGATGGGGCGTAGGATAACGTCGGGACGAGATGTTTTGGCTCAATCTGATGCACGAAAGATGAACTGGAAAAGTAACGGAGCCCTTTTTTCGATTTTCGTCTTTGTTTTCTCGAAAAATTCACGCAAAAATGTGCAATTTTGGTAACATTTTGACGTTTCTCTTAAATCTGTGTTCCCCGATAACATCCATCGATGGCATTCAGAATAGAAACGATGTGAATGAAAATGAGAAACGTCAGATGATATTCGACTAGAAACATTGAAATTTGGACGAATTCAGAAGAAAGATGCAAGAAAAGATGATTCAGATCCGTTTTTCGAGGTATATTTGTTGATATTTTCAAACAGAATCATTTTGTGGCAGTCGAATACTTTGGATTGCTGAAGCTTCTATAGGAGTTATTTTGGTTATTTGAAGTGTTTTCAACGAGATATTCAAGCAGAGAAAGGACTGAAATGGTAGATAACGTCCTTTTCTAATGGCATCTTTGCGTTTTGTTGAGATTTTGATGGAAATTGGTCAAATTATATAGCATTCCGTTTCATGTAAGTTGTCAAGGAAAGACGTGAATATTTGATTTTGGACGGACAGAGAACAGCCTTCAAGGTAGGTTTAGATATGAATATTCGATTTCCTTCATATCTAATTGTTTTTCAGACGAGAATCAGGAAAATTATTCATATTTATAGAATCTCTGAAACCTGTGATTTTGACAGTTCACCTATAAGAAACACAAATGCACCAATTTACGTAAAGCCATTGTGGCCGGGTGGTTAAGGATGCGGTCAAATGATATGAAGCCTCTATGGGCTGCAAGTTCAAATCTCGCTGCGGGTTAACATTTTTTTCTTATTTTTTCGCCAGTTATTAATTTTTATATTATTTGGCAGTGAATACTTTGGAATAGTAAAATGGATCAAATAAAGTCAATGATGATTTTAAAATAATAGGGATTCCCATTTCATATAGGAGGTACAATTTTCAAGCGTCAATTATACATTTCTGGAAAATCGAGACCTTATAAATCTGAAAATTGGAATTAGAGCTTCAGGTTAGTTTTCTTTTGCATAATTTGCGAAGATATACGTGCGATGAATATTTTTTATACAGAGTGCACAATTTCCGAGTTCCAATTGGACGACTCTGAATAACTGAAACCTGTTGAAATCTGATAGTTGAGATCTTAGATCCAGGTTATTTTTTTTGCATAATTCTTGGAGGTATACACTGATATACAGGTTGACGATTTCATACAGGGTGTATTATTTTTGAGTGGCAATCAGACATTTATGCAAAATTGTAACCTATTGAAACAACGGATTATAAGCTTCGGGTTATTCTTCGTTTTCATAATTTGTGAGGAATAATATAATAATTGATTAAAGATTTTACAGGGTGTATTGAATTGGGATACCAATTTGATATTTTTGGAAAAATAGGCAAAATGAAATCTGGAAATTTGGATAATAGCTTTAGGTTAGTCTAAGACATTCCTGAAGAATTGATTCCGTATGGAAAATTGGTTTCATAGCATTTGCTCTTTCTGCCATCTTGAAGGTATTCGAATAACGAGTCGGGCATGTTCAATGGTGTTTCTGTTTGCTTTTTTGTGTTTCAACAAAAACTTCATATACACGATGTTTCATGTCGACTTGATTAAAATTATTCCTCAAATTACATACAGACTGTGCGTTGTATATTAGTCCGATATCGATAATACAGGAGATATGCAGTATTTGAATGAATTTTATATGGGGTGTACATCTGTGGCCAATGCAGATCTATGGACAATGAGGATCTATGGACAAAGAGGATCTATGGTCAATGTAGATCTACCTACAAGGTGTATCTACGGGCAAAGAAGATCTATGGGCTACATTGATCTACCTACAAGGTAGATCTACGGCGCGTACTAGTCTATATACTAAGTCAGGAATCAGTACTATGGGGGGGAAAGGGGAAAGAAACGTGTTTTTTTAAAAAGGAAGAAAAGTTTAGACTTTTTTCGACCGTTGGGAGGGGAGGAGAAAGGGACGCGATAATACGTTTCGAAAGAGGAAAGACGGACATTTGTTACGGTACCGGGGTTTTTCCGCAAAAACACCCCGATTATTTTATAATTATTCTGAAACTCGACGAAAAAATCGATTTTCGTCGAAAAGTGAAAACTTCTAGAAACGAGATGGGGCGTAGGATAACGTCGGGACGAGATGTTTTGGCTCAATCTGATGCACGAAAGATGAACTGGAAAAGTAACGGAGCCCTTTTTTCGATTTTCGTCTTTGTTTTCTCGAAAAATTCACGCAAAAATGTGCAATTTTGGTAACATTTTGACGTTTCTCTTAAATCTGTGTTCCCCGATAACATCCATCGATGGCATTCAGAATAGAAACGATGTGAATGAAAATGAGAAACGTCAGATGATATTCGACTAGAAACATTGAAATTTGGACGAATTCAGAAGAAAGATGCAAGAAAAGATGATTCAGATCCGTTTTTCGAGGTATATTTGTTGATATTTTCAAACAGAATCATTTTGTGGCAGTCGAATACTTTGGATTGCTGAAGCTTCTATAGGAGTTATTTTGGTTATTTGAAGTGTTTTCAACGAGATATTCAAGCAGAGAAAGGACTGAAATGGTAGATAACGTCCTTTTCTAATGGCATCTTTGCGTTTTGTTGAGATTTTGATGGAAATTGGTCAAATTATATAGCATTCCGTTTCATGTAAGTTGTCAAGGAAAGACGTGAATATTTGATTTTGGACGGACAGAGAACAGCCTTCAAGGTAGGTTTAGATATGAATATTCGATTTCCTTCATATCTAATTGTTTTTCAGACGAGAATCAGGAAAATTATTCATATTTATAGAATCTCTGAAACCTGTGATTTTGACAGTTCACCTATAAGAAACACAAATGCACCAATTTACGTAAAGCCATTGTGGCCGGGTGGTTAAGGATGCGGTCAAATGATATGAAGCCTCTATGGGCTGCAAGTTCAAATCTCGCTGCGGGTTAACATTTTTTTCTTATTTTTTCGCCAGTTATTAATTTTTATATTATTTGGCAGTGAATACTTTGGAATAGTAAAATGGATCAAATAAAGTCAATGATGATTTTAAAATAATAGGGATTCCCATTTCATATAGGAGGTACAATTTTCAAGCGTCAATTATACATTTCTGGAAAATCGAGACCTTATAAATCTGAAAATTGGAATTAGAGCTTCAGGTTAGTTTTCTTTTGCATAATTTGCGAAGATATACGTGCGATGAATATTTTTTATACAGAGTGCACAATTTCCGAGTTCCAATTGGACGACTCTGAATAACTGAAACCTGTTGAAATCTGATAGTTGAGATCTTAGATCCAGGTTATTTTTTTTGCATAATTCTTGGAGGTATACACTGATATACAGGTTGACGATTTCATACAGGGTGTATTATTTTTGAGTGGCAATCAGACATTTATGCAAAATTGTAACCTATTGAAACAACGGATTATAAGCTTCGGGTTATTCTTCGTTTTCATAATTTGTGAGGAATAATATAATAATTGATTAAAGATTTTACAGGGTGTATTGAATTGGGATACCAATTTGATATTTTTGGAAAAATAGGCAAAATGAAATCTGGAAATTTGGATAATAGCTTTAGGTTAGTCTAAGACATTCCTGAAGAATTGATTCCGTATGGAAAATTGGTTTCATAGCATTTGCTCTTTCTGCCATCTTGAAGGTATTCGAATAACGAGTCGGGCATGTTCAATGGTGTTTCTGTTTGCTTTTTTGTGTTTCAACAAAAACTTCATATACACGATGTTTCATGTCGACTTGATTAAAATTATTCCTCAAATTACATACAGACTGTGCGTTGTATATTAGTCCGATATCGATAATACAGGAGATATGCAGTATTTGAATGAATTTTATATGGGGTGTACATCTGTGGCCAATGCAGATCTATGGACAATGAGGATCTATGGACAAAGAGGATCTATGGTCAATGTAGATCTACCTACAAGGTGTATCTACGGGCAAAGAAGATCTATGGGCTACATTGATCTACCTACAAGGTAGATCTACGGCGCGTACTAGTCTATATACTAAGTCAGGAATCAGTACTATGGGGGGGAAAGGGGAAAGAAACGTGTTTTTTTAAAAGGGAAGAAAAGTTTAGACTTTTTTTGACCGTTGGAAGGGGAGTAGGAAGGGACGCGATAATACGTTTCGAAAGAGGAAAGACGGACATTTGTTACGGTACCGGGGTTTTTCGGCGAGAGTACCCCGATTATTTTATAATTATTCTCAAACTCGACGAAAAAACCGATTTTCGTCGAAAAGTGAAAACTTCTAGAAACGAGATGGGGCGTAGGATATCGTCGGGACGAGATGTTTTGGCTCAATCTGATGCACGAAAGATGAACTGGAAAAGTAACGGAGCCCTTTTTTCGATTTTCGTCTTTGTTTTCTCGAAAAATTCACGCAAAAATGTGCAATTTTGGTAACATTTTGACGTTTCTCTTAAATCTGTGTTCCCCGATAACATCCATCGATGGCATTCAGAGTAGGAACGCCCCTAATTATAAATAAGAAACGATGCGAATGAAAATGAGAAACGTCAGATGATATTCGACTAGAAACATTGAAATTTGGACGAATCGAGAGGAAATATACAAGAAAAGATGTTCAGATCCGATTTCTATCCGTTTTTCGAGGTATATTTGATGATATTTTAGAAAGAAAACGTTTTTAGTCAGTGGGAAGCTTGATTTGCCAGAAGCCTCTACCAGGAGTCATTTGGTTATTTGAGAAGTTTTTTAACGAGAAATTTGAGGAAATAATAGACTAGAACTGTATGTACCCCCCTCTTATGATGATATTTTTGCGTTTTGTTGAGATTTTCATGGAAATTCGTCAAATCTTGAAGCATTCCGTTTCATGTAAATTGTCAAGGACATACGTAAATATATCATTTCAGACAGATATTAGCATCCAACCTGAAATGAGCCGGTAGGTAGAGCTATTTTAATTAGATAACCTAAATATTTAACGATTTTTTAAACGAAAATCATGAAAATTCATCAACTTATAGAAACTCTGTCACCATTTATTTTGACATTATTCCTATAAGAAGCACAAATGCACCTAATTATGCAAAGGCATTGTGGCCGTAACGTTAGGGATGCGGTCGTACAAACTGAGGTCTCTATGGGTTGCGAGTTCAAATCTTGCAGAAGCTCATAATTTTTTTTCTTATTTTTTCGCCAGTTATTAATTTTTATATCATTTGGCAGTGAATACTTTGGAATAGTGAAATGGATCAAATAAAATCAATGATTATTTTAAAATAATAGGGATTCCCACATTCCCATTTCATACAGGGGGTACAATTTTCAAGCGTCAATTATACCTATATTTCTGGAAAATCGAGACCTTATAAATCTGAAAATTGGAATTAGAGCTTCCGGTTAGTTTTCTTTTGCATAATTTGCGAAAATATACGTGCGATGAATATTTTTTATACAGAGTGCACAATTTCCGAGTTCCAATTGGACGACTCTGGATAACTGAAACCTGTTGAAATCTGATAATTGAGATCTTAGATCCAGGTTATTTTTTTTTGCATAATTCTTGGAGGTATACACTGAGTGATTGACGATTTCATACAGGGTGTATTATTCTTGGGTGGCTCTCAGACGTTTATGCAAAATTGTAACCTATTGAAACAACGGATTATAAACTTCGGGTTATTCTTAGTTTTCATAATTTGTGAGGAATAATATAATAATTGATTACAAATTTTACAGGGTGTATTGAATTGGGATATCAATTTGATATTTTTGGAAAAATAGGCAAAATGAAATCTGGAAATTTGGATGATAGCTTTAGGTTAGTCTTAGACATTCCTGAAGATTCCGTATGGAAAATTGGTATCATAGCATTTGCTCTTTCTGCCATCTTGAAGGTATTCGAATAACGAGTCAGGCATGTTCATTGGTGTTTTTGGTTGCTTTTTTGTGTTTCAACAAAAACTTTATATACACGATGTTTGATGTCGATTTGATTAAAATTATTCCTCAAATTACATACAGGCTGTGCGTTGTATATTAGTCCGATTTGAATGAATTTTATATGGGGTGTACATCTGTGGCCAATGCAGATCTATGGACAATGTGGATCTATGGACAAAGAGGATCTATGGGCAATGTAGATCTACCTACAAGGTGTATCTACGGGCAAAGCGAATCTACCTACAAGGTAGATCTACGGCGCGTACTAGTCTATATACTAAGTCAGGAATCAGTACTATGGGGGGGAAAGGGGAAAGAAACGTGTTTTTTTAAAAGGGAAGAAAAGTTTAGACTTTTTTTGACCGTTGGAAGGGGAGTAGGAAGGGACGCGATAATACGTTTCGAAAGAGGAAAGACGGACATTTGTTACGGTACCGGGGTTTTTCCGCAAAAACACCCCGATTATTTTATAATTATTCTCAAACTCGACGAAAAAATCGATTTTCGTCGAAAAGTGAAAACTTCTAGAAACGAGATGGGGCGTAGGATATCGTCGGGACGAGATGTTTTGGCTCAATCTGACGCACGAAAGATGAACTGGAAAAGTAACGGAGCCCTTTTTTCGATTTTTGTCTTTGTTTTCTCGAAAAATTCACGCAAAAATGTGCAATTTTGGTAACATTTTGACGTTTCTCTTAAATCTGTGTTCCCCGATAACATCCATCGATGGCATTCAGAATAGAAACGATGTGAATGAAAATGAGAAACGTCAGATGATATTCGACTAGAAACATTGAAATTTGGACGAATTCAGAGGAAAGATGCAAGAAAAGATGATTAATATACCATTTCTATCCGTTTTTCGAGGTATATTTGATGATATTTTCAAACAGAATCGTTTTGTGTCAGTCGAATACATTCGTTTGCTGAAGCTTCTACTGGAGTTATTTTGGTTATTTGAGGTGTTTTCAACGAGATATTTAAGCAAAGAATGGACTGAAATGGTACGAAACGTCCTTTACTGATGGTATCTTTGCGTTTTGTTGAGATTTTCATGGAAATTGGTCAAATCTTATAGCATTTCGTATCATGTAAGTTGTCAAGGAGAGACGTGAATTTTTCATTTTGCACTGATAACAGCAATCAAGTCGAAGTAAATTTGTAAGTAGAGATATAAATATTCGATTTCCTTCATATCTAACGGTTTTTTACACGAAAATCATGAAAATTCTTCAAATTTATAGAATCTCTGTATCCTGTGATTTTGACATTTTCCCTATAAGAAGCAGAAATGCAATGAATTCCTCAACGTGGTCATGGCTGGAGGCTATGAGTCGCGGACTGATAATCTGAGGCGCAGCGCTACTGCAGGTTCGAATCGCTGCCAGTCAGTGAATTTTTTTTCTTATTTTTCGCCAGTTATTAATTCTTATATTATTTTGCGGTGAATGCTTTGGAATTATGAAATGGATCAAATTTTTTTTGGTCAACTGTGTGAATAATTCCGTAATATACATATTATATATTTATGTTTTCGCGTAGTTTTCAAAGTATCTACTTATGAGAATAACGATTATACAGTGTTTCTGAAGTTACCGTGCCTATTGGAGGTTTCTTGATGAATAGACCTATTTGAAATATGAAAATCGGTATAATAAAATTAATGAACTGATTTGAAAATAATAGGGGTTCCCACATTTTCATCTCATACAGGGTGCACAATAGATTTATAGTTGAGATCATAGCTACAGGTTATTATTCCATAGCATAATTCTTGAAGGTATATACTAAGTGACTGACGATCATATACAGGGTGTTTCATGTCGAATTGATTAAAATTATTCCTCAAATTACATACATACTGTGCGTTGCTAACGCATATTTATGAAAATACTGAAACCTTAGTATCTCGGTGTATATTAGTCCGATATCGATAATACAAAAGATATTCAGTATTTGAATGAATTTTATATAGATTTTTGGCCAATGCAGATCTATGGCTAATGCAGCAGATTTATGGCCAATGCAGATCTATGGACAATGTGGATCTATGGACAAAGATGATCTATGGGCAATGTAGATCTACCTACAAGGTGTATCTACGGGCAAAGCGAATCTACCTACAAGGTAGATCTACGGCGCGTACTAGTCTATATACTAAGTCAGGAATCAGTACTATGGGGGGGAAAGGGGAAAGAAACGTGTTTTTTTAAAAGGGAAGAAAAGTTTAGACTTTTTTTGACCGTTGGAAGGGGAGTAGGAAGGGACGCGATAATACGTTTCGAAAGAGGAAAGACGGACATTTGTTACGGTACCGGGGTTTTTCCGCAAAAACACCCCGATTATTTTATAATTATTCTCAAACTCGACGAAAAAATCGATTTTCGTCGAAAAGTGAAAACTTCTAGAAACGAGATGGGGCGTAGGATATCGTCGGGACGAGATGTTTTGGCTCAATCTGACGCACGAAAGATGAACTGGAAAAGTAACGGAGCCCTTTTTTCGATTTTTGTCTTTGTTTTCTCGAAAAATTCACGCAAAAATGTGCAATTTTGGTAACATTTTGACGTTTCTCTTAAATCTGTGTTCCCCGATAACATCCATCGATGGCATTCAGAATAGAAACGATGTGAATGAAAATGAGAAACGTCAGATGATATTCGACTAGAAACATTGAAATTTGGACGAATTCAGAGGAAAGATGCAAGAAAAGATGATTAATATACCATTTCTATCCGTTTTTCGAGGTATATTTGATGATATTTTCAAACAGAATCGTTTTGTGTCAGTCGAATACATTCGTTTGCTGAAGCTTCTACTGGAGTTATTTTGGTTATTTGAGGTGTTTTCAACGAGATATTTAAGCAAAGAATGGACTGAAATGGTACGAAACGTCCTTTACTGATGGTATCTTTGCGTTTTGTTGAGATTTTCATGGAAATTGGTCAAATCTTATAGCATTTCGTATCATGTAAGTTGTCAAGGAGAGACGTGAATTTTTCATTTTGCACTGATAACAGCAATCAAGTCGAAGTAAATTTGTAAGTAGAGATATAAATATTCGATTTCCTTCATATCTAACGGTTTTTTACACGAAAATCATGAAAATTCTTCAAATTTATAGAATCTCTGTATCCTGTGATTTTGACATTTTCCCTATAAGAAGCAGAAATGCAATGAATTCCTCAACGTGGTCATGGCTGGAGGCTATGAGTCGCGGACTGATAATCTGAGGCGCAGCGCTACTGCAGGTTCGAATCGCTGCCAGTCAGTGAATTTTTTTTCTTATTTTTCGCCAGTTATTAATTCTTATATTATTTTGCGGTGAATGCTTTGGAATTATGAAATGGATCAAATTTTTTTTGGTCAACTGTGTGAATAATTCCGTAATATACATATTATATATTTATGTTTTCGCGTAGTTTTCAAAGTATCTACTTATGAGAATAACGATTATACAGTGTTTCTGAAGTTACCGTGCCTATTGGAGGTTTCTTGATGAATAGACCTATTTGAAATATGAAAATCGGTATAATAAAATTAATGAACTGATTTGAAAATAATAGGGGTTCCCACATTTTCATCTCATACAGGGTGCACAATAGATTTATAGTTGAGATCATAGCTACAGGTTATTATTCCATAGCATAATTCTTGAAGGTATATACTAAGTGACTGACGATCATATACAGGGTGTTTCATGTCGAATTGATTAAAATTATTCCTCAAATTACATACATACTGTGCGTTGCTAACGCATATTTATGAAAATACTGAAACCTTAGTATCTCGGTGTATATTAGTCCGATATCGATAATACAAAAGATATTCAGTATTTGAATGAATTTTATATAGATTTTTGGCCAATGCAGATCTATGGCTAATGCAGCAGATTTATGGCCAATGCAGATCTATGGACAATGTGGATCTATGGACAAAGATGATCTATGGGCAATGTAGATCTACCTACAAGGTGTATCTACGGGCAAAGCGAATCTACCTACAAGGTAGATCTACGGCGCGTACTAGTCTATATACTAAGTCAGGAATCAGTACTATGGGGGGGAAAGGGGAAAGAAACGTGTTTTTTTAAAAGGGAAGAAAAGTTTAGACTTTTTTTGACCGTTGGAAGGGGAGTAGGAAGGGACGCGATAATACGTTTCGAAAGAGGAAAGACGGACATTTGTTACGGTACCGGGGTTTTTCCGCAAAAACACCCCGATTATTTTATAATTATTCTCAAACTCGACGAAAAAATCGATTTTCGTCGAAAAGTGAAAACTTCTAGAAACGAGATGGGGCGTAGGATATCGTCGGGACGAGATGTTTTGGCTCAATCTGACGCACGAAAGATGAACTGGAAAAGTAACGGAGCCCTTTTTTCGATTTTTGTCTTTGTTTTCTCGAAAAATTCACGCAAAAATGTGCAATTTTGGTAACATTTTGACGTTTCTCTTAAATCTGTGTTCCCCGATAACATCCATCGATGGCATTCAGAATAGAAACGATGTGAATGAAAATGAGAAACGTCAGATGATATTCGACTAGAAACATTGAAATTTGGACGAATTCAGAGGAAAGATGCAAGAAAAGATGATTAATATACCATTTCTATCCGTTTTTCGAGGTATATTTGATGATATTTTCAAACAGAATCGTTTTGTGTCAGTCGAATACATTCGTTTGCTGAAGCTTCTACTGGAGTTATTTTGGTTATTTGAGGTGTTTTCAACGAGATATTTAAGCAAAGAATGGACTGAAATGGTACGAAACGTCCTTTACTGATGGTATCTTTGCGTTTTGTTGAGATTTTCATGGAAATTGGTCAAATCTTATAGCATTTCGTATCATGTAAGTTGTCAAGGAGAGACGTGAATTTTTCATTTTGCACTGATAACAGCAATCAAGTCGAAGTAAATTTGTAAGTAGAGATATAAATATTCGATTTCCTTCATATCTAACGGTTTTTTACACGAAAATCATGAAAATTCTTCAAATTTATAGAATCTCTGTATCCTGTGATTTTGACATTTTCCCTATAAGAAGCAGAAATGCAATGAATTCCTCAACGTGGTCATGGCTGGAGGCTATGAGTCGCGGACTGATAATCTGAGGCGCAGCGCTACTGCAGGTTCGAATCGCTGCCAGTCAGTGAATTTTTTTTCTTATTTTTCGCCAGTTATTAATTCTTATATTATTTTGCGGTGAATGCTTTGGAATTATGAAATGGATCAAATTTTTTTTGGTCAACTGTGTGAATAATTCCGTAATATACATATTATATATTTATGTTTTCGCGTAGTTTTCAAAGTATCTACTTATGAGAATAACGATTATACAGTGTTTCTGAAGTTACCGTGCCTATTGGAGGTTTCTTGATGAATAGACCTATTTGAAATATGAAAATCGGTATAATAAAATTAATGAACTGATTTGAAAATAATAGGGGTTCCCACATTTTCATCTCATACAGGGTGCACAATAGATTTATAGTTGAGATCATAGCTACAGGTTATTATTCCATAGCATAATTCTTGAAGGTATATACTAAGTGACTGACGATCATATACAGGGTGTTTCATGTCGAATTGATTAAAATTATTCCTCAAATTACATACATACTGTGCGTTGCTAACGCATATTTATGAAAATACTGAAACCTTAGTATCTCGGTGTATATTAGTCCGATATCGATAATACAAAAGATATTCAGTATTTGAATGAATTTTATATAGATTTTTGGCCAATGCAGATCTATGGCTAATGCAGCAGATTTATGGCCAATGCAGATCTATGGACAATGTGGATCTATGGACAAAGATGATCTATGGGCAATGTAGATCTACCTACAAGGTGTATCTACGGGCAAAGCGAATCTACCTACAAGGTAGATCTACGGCGCGTACTAGTTCTATATACTAAGTCAGGAATCAGTACTATGGGGGGGAAAGGGGAAAGAAACGTGTTTTTTTAAAAAGGAAGAAAAGTTTAGACTTTTTTTGACCGTTGGAAGGGAAGTAGGAAGGGACGCGATAATACGTTTCGAAAGAGGAAAGACGGACATTTGTTACGGTACCGGGGTTTTTCCGCAAAAACACCCCGATTATTTTATAATTATTCTCAAACTCGACGAAAAAATCGATTTTCGTCGAAAAGTGAAAACTTCTAGAAACGAGACCGGGCGTAGGATATCGTCGGGACGAGATGTTTTGGCTCAATCTGACGCACGAAAGATGAACTGGAAAAGTAACGGAGCCCTTTTTTCCATTTTCGTCTTTGTTTTCTCGAAAAATTCACGCAAAAATGTGCAATTTTGGTAACATTTTGACGTTTCTCTTAAATCTGTGTTCCCCGATAACATCCATCGATGGCATTCAGAATAGGAACGCCCCTAATTATAAATACGAAACGTCAGATGATATTCGACTAGAAACATTAAAATTTGGACGAATTCAGAGGAAAGATGCAAGAAAAGATGATTAATATACGATTTCTATCCTTTTTTCCATGTATATTTGGTGATATTTTCAAACGGAATCGTTTTGTGTCAATGGGAAACTTGATAAGCCAGAAGTCTCTACAGGAGTCATTTGAGGAGTTTTTAACGAGATATTCAAGGAAATAATAAACTACCACTGTATGTACCGCCCTTTTATGATGGTATTATTGCGTTTTGTTGAGGTTTTCATGGAAATTCGTCAAATTTTGAAGCATTCCGTTTCATGTGAATTGTCGAGGACAAACGTAAATATATCATTTCGGACAGATATTAGCATCCAACCTGAAGTAAGCCGGTAGGTAGAGATATTTTAATTAGAAATCCTTTATATTTAACGATTTTTTAAACGAAAATCATGAAAATTCATCAACTTATAGAATTTCTGTCACCATTTATTTTGACATTTTTCCTATAAGAAGCACAAATGCACCAAATTATTCAAAGGCATTGTAGCCGGATCGTTAGGGATGCGGTCGTTCAAACTGAGGTCTCTATGGGTTGCGGGTTCAAGTCTTGCAGCAGGTCATAATTTTTTTTTCTTATTTTTGCGCCAGTTATTAATTTTTATATTATTTGGCGGTGAATGCTTCGGAATATTTATATGGATCAATTTTTTTTTGGTCTATTGTGTGAATTTTATTATTTGCATTATTTGCTAAGATATACGTGCGATGAATATTTTTTATACAGAGTGCACAATTTCCTGTTGAAATCTGATAGTTGAAATCTTAGATCCATTTTATTTTTTTTGCAAAATTCTTGAAGTTATACACTGAGTGATTGACGATTTCATACAGGGTGTATTATTTTTGAGTGGCAATTAGACGTTTATGCAAAAATGTAACCTATTGAAACATCGGATTATAAGCTTCGGGTTATTCTTCGTTTTCATAATTTGTGGGGAAAAATATAATAATTGATAAAAAATTATACAGGGTGTATAAAATGGGGATACCAATTTGATATTTTGGGCAAAAGAGGCATAATGAAATTTGGATAACAGCTTCAGGTCAGCCTTAGACATTTCTGAAGAATTGATTCCTTATGGAATTCGAAAATTGGTTTCATAGCATTTGCTTTTTCCGCCATCTTGAAGGTTCTCGAATAACGAGTCGGGCATGTTCATTGGTGTTTTTGATTGCTTTTTTGTGTTTCAACGAAAACTCCATCTACAGAATGTTTAATGTCAAGTTGATTTAAATTATTCCCCAAATTACATACAGACTGTGCGTTGTATATATACAGAATACTGAAGATATGCATTATTTGAATGAATTTTATATAGGGTGTACATCTGTGGCTAATGTAGATCTATGGACAATGAGGATCTATGGTCAATGTAGATCTACCTACAAGGTGTATCTACGGGCAAAGAGGATCTATGGGCTACATTGATCTACCTACAAGGTAGATCTACGGCGCGTACTAGTCTATATACTAAGTCAGGAATCAGTACTATGGGGGGGAAAGGGGAAAGAAACGTGTTTTTTTAAAAGGGAAGAAAACTTTAGACTTTTTTCGACCGTTGGGAGGGGAGGAGAAAGGGACGCGATAATACGTTTCGAAAGAGGAAAGACGGACATTTGTTACGGTACCGGGGTTTTTCGACAAAAGTACCCCGATTATTTTATAATAATTCTCAAACTCGACGAAAAAATCGATTTTCGTCGAAAAGTGAAAACTTCTAGAAACGAGATGGGGCGTAGGATAACGTCGGGACGAGATGTTTTGGCTCAATCTGACGCACGAAAGATGAACTGGAAAAGTAACGGAGCCCTTTTTTCGATTTTCGTCTTTGTTTTCTCGAAAAATTCACGCAAAAATGTGCAATTTTGGTAACATTTTGACGTTTCTCTTAAATCTGTGTTCCCCGATAACATTCATCGATGGCATTCAGAATAGGAACGCCCCTAATTATAAATACGAAACGTCAGATGATATTCTACTAGAAACATTGAAATTTGGACGAATTCAGAGGAAAGATGCAAGAAAAGATGATTCACATTCGATTCAGATACGTTTTTCGAGGTATATTTGATGATATTTTCAAAAAGAATCATTTTGTGTCAGTCGAATACATTCGTTTGCTGAAGCTTCTACTGGACTTATTTTGGTTATTTGAGGTGTTTTCAACGAGATATTTAAGCAAAGAATGGACTGAAATGGTAGGAAACGGCCTTTTCTGATGGTATCTTCGAGTTTTGTTGAGATTTTCATGGAAATTGGTCAAATCTTATAGAATTCCGTTTCATGTGAATTGTCAAGGACATACGTAAATATATCATTTTGGAGAGATATCAGCATTTGATTCGAAGAAAACCGGTAGGTAGAGATATTTTAATTCGATATCCTTTATATTTAACGATTTTTTAAACGAAAATCATGAAAATTCATCAACTTATAGAATCTCTGTCACCAGTTATTTTGAAATTATTCCTATAAGAAGCACAAATGAACCAAATTACGCAAAGGCATTGTGGCCGGGTGGTTAGTGATACGGACCGTCATGCAGTGGTATCTATGCGCTGGAAGTTCGAAACTCAGGCGGCCGATTTATTTTTTTTTATTTTTCATCCAGTTATTAATTCTTTTATTATTGGGCGGTGAATGCTTTGGAATAATGAAATGGATTAAAGTATTTTTAGTCAACTGTGTGAATGATTTCTATTTAATAATTTATTCGAAATATTCTGACGTTTCAACCAATTCTGTGCTTATTCATAAATTCGTCGAAATCATTAATGAAACGTCAGATGAAATTTTAAGAGAACTGTTTAAATTTGGACGAATCGAGAGGAAATATGCAAGAAAAGATGATTCAGATACGATTTCTATCCTTTTTTCCATGAATATTTGATGATATTTTCAAGAGGAATCGTTTTGTGTCAGTGGAAAGCTTGGTTTGACAGAAGTCGCTAGGTACAGGAGTCATTTGGTTATTTGAGGAGTTTTAAACGAGATATTCAAGGGAATAATGGACTGGAACTGTATGTAGCGCCCTTTTGTGATGGTATTTTTACGTTTTGTTGAGATTTTTATGGAAATTGGTCAAATCTTGAAGTATTCCGTTTCATGTGAATTGTTATTAATTCTTATATTATTTAGCGGTGAATACTTTGGAATTCCGTAATATACATATTATATATTTATGTTTTTGCATAGTTTTCAAAGTACGTATAAGAATAACGATTATACAGTGTTTCTGAAGTAACAGTGCCTATTAGAGGTTTCTTAATGAATAGACCCATTTGAAATATAAAAATCGGTATAATAAAATTAATGAACTGATTTGAAAATAATAGGGGTTTCCACATTCTCATTTCATACAGGCTGTACAATAGATTTGAGTTTGAGAGTTGAGATTATAGCTACAGGTTATTATTATATAGCATAATTCTTGAAGGAATATACTAGGTGACTGACTATCATATACAGGGTGTTTCATGTCGAATTGATTAAAATTATTCCCCTAATTACATACATACTGTTCGTTGCTAACGCGTATTTATGAAAATATGAAAATAGTGAAACCTTAGTATCTCGCTGTATATTAGTCCGATATCGATAATACAGAAGATATGCAGTATTTGAATGAATTTTATATAGATTTTTGGCCAATGCAGATCTATGGCCAATGCAGATCTATGGTCAATGCAGATCTATGGCCAATGCAGATCTATGGACAAAGAGGATCTATGGACAAAGAGGATCTATGGACAAAGAGGATCTATGGGCAATGTAGATCTACCTACAAGGTGTATCTACGGGCAAAGCGAATCTACCTACAAGGTAGATCTACAGGATATATTGATCAGGGCGCGTACTAGTCTATATACTAAGTCAGGAATCAGTACTATGGGGGGGAAAGGGGAAAGAAACGTGTTTTTTTAAAAGAGAAGAAAAGTTTAGACTTTTTTCGACCGTTGGGAGGGGAGGAGAAAGGGACGCGATAATACGTTTCGAAAGAGGAAAGACGGACATTTGTTACGGTACCGGGGTTTTTCGGCAAAAGTACCCCGATTATTTTATAAATATTCTCAAACTCGACGAAAAAATCGATTTTCGTCGAAAAGTGAAAACTTCTAGAAACGAGATGGGGCGTAGGATATCGTCGGGACGAGATGTTTTGGCTCAATCTGACGCACGAAAGATGAACTGGAAAAGTAACGGAGCCCTTTTTTCGATTTTCGTCTTTGTTTTCTCGGAAAATTCACGCAAAAATGTGCAATTTTGGTAACATTTTGACGTTTCTCTTAAATCTGTGTTCCCCGATAACATCCATCGATGGCATTCAGAGTAGGAACGCCCCTAATTATAAATAAGAAACGATGCGAATGAAAATGAGAAACGTCAGATGATATTCGACTAGAAACATTGAAATTTGGACGAATCGAGAGGAAATATACAAGAAAAGATGTTCAGATCCGATTTCTATCCGTTTTTCGAGGTATATTTGATGATATTTTAGAAAGAAAACGTTTTTAGTCAGTGGGAAGCTTGATTTGCCAGAAGCCTCTACCAGGAGTCATTTGGTTATTTGAGAAGTTTTTTAACGAGAAATTTGAGGAAATAATAGACTAGAACTGTATGTACCCCCCTCTTATGATGATATTTTTGCGTTTTGTTGAGATTTTCATGGAAATTCGTCAAATCTTGAAGCATTCCGTTTCATGTAAATTGTCAAGGACATACGTAAATATATCATTTCAGACAGATATTAGCAACCAACCTGAAATGAGCCGGTAGGTAGAGCTATTTTAATTAGATAACCTAAATATTTAACGATTTTTTAAACGAAAATCATGAAAATTCATCAACTTATAGAATCTCTGTCACCATTTATTTTGACATTATTCCTATAAGAAGCACAAATGCACCTATTTATGCAAAGGCATTGTGGCCGGATCGTTAGGGATGCGGTCGTACAAACTGAGGTCTCTATGGATTGCGAGTTCAAATCTTGCAGAAGCTCATAATTTTTTTTCTTATTTTTTCGCCAGTTATTAATTTTTATATCATTTGGCAGTGAATACTTTGGAATAGTGAAATGGATCAAATAAAATCAATGATTATTTTAAAATAATAGGGATTCCCATTTCATACAGGGTGTACAATTTTCAAGCGTCAATTATACCTATATTTCTGGAAAATCGAGACCTTATAAATCTGAAAATTGGAATTAGAGCTTCCGGTTAGTTTTCTTTTGCATAATTTGCGAAAATATACGTGCGATGAATATTTTTTATACAGAGTGCACAATTTCCGAGTTCCAATTGGACGACTCTGGATAACTGAAACCTGTTGAAATCTGATAATTGAGATCTTAGATCCAGGTTATTTTTTTTTGCATAATTCTTGGAGGTATACACTGAGTGATTGACGATTTCATACAGGGTGTATTATTCTTGAGTGGCAATCAGACGTTTATGCAAAATTGTAACCTATTGAAACAACGGATTATAAACTTCGGGTTATTCTTAGTTTTCATAATTTGTGAGGAATAATATAATAATTGATTACAAATTTTACAGGGTGTATTGAATTGGGATATCAATTTGATATTTTTGGAAAAATAGGCAAAATGAAATCTGGAAATTTGGATGATAGCTTTAGGTTAGTCTTAGACATTCCTGAAGATTCCGTATGGAAAATTGGTATCATAGCATTTGCTCTTTCTGCCATCTTGAAGGTATTCGAATAACGAGTCAGGCATGTTCATTGGTGTTTTTGGTTGCTTTTTTGTGTTTCAACAAAAACTTTATATACACGATGTTTGATGTCGATTTGATTAAAATTATTCCTCAAATTACATACAGACTGTGCGTTGTATATTAGTCCGATTTGAATGAATTTTATATGGGGTGTACATCTGTGGCCAATGCAGATCTATGGACAATGTGGATCTATGGACAAAGAGGATCTATGGGCAATGTAGATCTACCTACAAGGTGTATCTACGGGCAAAGCGAATCTACCTACAAGGTAGATCTACGGCGCGTACTAGTCTATATACTAAGTCAGGAATCAGTACTATGGGGGGGAAAGGGGAAAGAAACGTGTTTTTTTAAAAGGGAAGAAAACTTTAGACTTTTTTCGACCGTTGGGAGGGGAGAAGAAAGGGACGCGATAATACGTTTCGAAAGAGGAAAGACGGACATTTGTTACGGTACCGGGATTTTTCGACAAAAGTACCCCGATTATTTTATAATAATTCTCAAACTCGACGAAAAAATCGATTTTCGTCGAAAAGTGAAAACTTCTAGAAACGAGATGGGGCGTAAGATAACGTCGGGACGAGATGTTTTGGCTCAATCTGACGCACGAAAGATGAACTGGAAAAGTAACGGAGCCCTTTTTTCGATTTTCGTCTTTGTTTTCTCGAAAAATTCACGCAAAAATGTGCAATTTTGGTAACATTTTGACGTTTCTCTTAAATCTGTGTTCCCCGATAACATCCATCGATGGCATTCAGAATAGAAACGATGTGAATGAAAATGAGAAACGTCAGATGATATTCGACTAGAAACATTGAAATTTCGACGAATTCAGAGGAAAGATGCAAGAAAAGATGATTAATATACCATTTCTATCCGTTTTTCGAGGTATATTTGATGATATTTTCAAACAGAATCGTTTTGTGTCAGTCGAATACATTCGTTTGCTGAAGCTTCTACTGGAGTTATTTTGGTTATTTGAGGTGTTTTCAACGAGATATTTAAGCAAAGAATGGACTGAAATGGTACGAAACGTTCTTTACTGATGGTATCTTTGCGTTTTGTTGAGATTTTCATGGAAATTGGTCAAATCTTATAGCATTTCGTATCATGTAAGTTGTCAAGGAGAGACGTGAATTTTTCATTTTGCACTGATAACAGCAATCAAGTCGAAGTAAATTTGTAAGTAGAGATATAAATATTCGATTTCCTTCATATCTAACGGTTTTTTACACGAAAATCATGAAAATTCTTCAAATTTATAGAATCTCTGTATCCTGTGATTTTGACATTTCCCTATAAGAAGCAGAAATGCAGTGAGTTCCTCAACGTGGTCATGGCTGGAGGCTGTGAGTCGCGGACTGATAATCTGAGGCGCAGCGCTACTGCAGGTTCGAATCGCTGCCAGTCAGTGAATTTTTTTTCTTATTTTTCGCCAGTTATTAATTCTTATATTATTTTGCGGTGAATGCTTTGAAATTATGAAATGGATCAAATTTTTTTTGGTCAACTGTGTGAATAATTCCGTAATATACATATTATATATTTATGTTTTCGCGTAGTTTTCAAAGTATCTACTTATGAGAATAACGATTATACAGTGTTTCTGAAGTTACCGTGCCTATTGGAGGTTTCTTGATGAATAGACCTATTTGAAATATGAAAATCGGTATAATAAAATTAATGAACTGATTTGAAAATAATAGGGGTTCCCACATTTTCATCTCATACAGGGTGCACAATAGATTTATAGTTGAGATCATAGCTACAGGTTATTATTCCATAGCATAATTCTTGAAGGTATATACTAAGTGACTGACGATCATATACAGGGTGTTTCATGTCGAATTGATTAAAATTATTCCTCAAATTACATACATACTGTGCGTTGCTAACGCATATTTATGAAAATACTGAAACCTTAGTATCTCGGTGTATATTAGTCCGATATCGATAATACAAAAGATATTCAGTATTTGAATGAATTTTATATAGATTTTTGGCCAATGCAGATCTATGGCCAATGCAGCAGATCTATGGCCAATGCAGATCTATGGACAATGTGGATCTATGGACTAAGATGATCTATGGGCAATGTAGATCTACCTACAAGGTGTATCTACGGGCAAAGCGAATCTACCTACAAGGTAGATCTACGGCGCGTACTAGTCTATATACTAAGTCAGGAATCAGTACTATGGGGGGGAAAGGGGAAAGAAACGTGTTTTTTTAAAAGTGAAGAAAAGTTTAGACTTTTTTTGACCGTTGGAAGGGGAGTAGGAAGGGACGCGATAATACGTTTCGAAAGAGGAAAGACGGACATTTGTTACGGTACCGGGGTTTTTCCGCAAAAACACCCCGATTATTTTATAATAATTCTCAAACTCGACGAAAAAATCGATTTTCGTCGAAAAGTGAAAACTTCTAGAAACGAGACCGGGCGTAGGATATCGTCGGGACGAGAAGTTTTGGCTCAATCTGATGGACGAAAGATGAACTGGAAAAGTAACGGAGCCCTTTTTTCCATTTTCGTCTTTGTTTTCTCGAAAAATTCACGAAAAAATGTGCAATTTTGGTAACATTTTGACGTTTCTCTTAAATCTGTGTTCCCCGATATCATCCATCGATGGCATTCAGAATAGGAACGCCCCTAATTATAAATACGAAAAGTCAGATGATATTCGACTAGAAACATTGAAATTTGGACGAATCGAGAGGAAATATACAAGAAAAGATGTTCAGATCCGATTTCTATCCGTTTTTCGAGGTATATTTGATGATATTTTCAAACAGAATCATTTTGTGACAGTCGAATACATTTTGGTTTGCTGAAGCTTCAATAGGATTTATTTTGGTTATTTGAAGTGTTTTCAACGAGATATTCAAGCAGAGAAAGGACTGAAATGGTAGAAAACGTCCTTTTCTGATGGCATCTTTGCGTTTTGTTGAGATTTTCATGGAAATTGGTCAAATTATATAGCATTCCGTTTCATGTAAGTTGTCAAGGGAAGACGTGAATATTTCATTTTGGACTGATAAATCGGTAGGTACAGATATAAATATTCGATTTCCTTCATATCTAATGGTTTTTTACACGAAAATCATGAAAATTCTTCAATTTTATAGAATCTCTGTATCCTGTGATTTTGACATTTTGCCTATATGAAGCACAAATGCGCCTAATTCCTCAACGTGTTCATGGCTGGAGGCAGTGAGTCGCGGAGTGATAAACTGAGGCGCTCCGCTACTGCAGGTTCGAATCACTGCCAGTCAGTGATTTTTTTTTCCTTATTTTTCGCAAGTTATTCTTATTTTATTTGGCGGTGAATGCTTTGGAATAATGAAATGGATCGAATTTTTTTTTGTTCAACTGTTTGAATGATTCCGTAATATACATATTATATATTTATGTTTTTGCATAGTTTTCAAAGTACGTATAAGAATAACGATTATACAGTGTTTCTGAAGTAACAGTGCCTATTAGAGGTTTATTGATGAATAGACCCATTTGAAATATGAAAATCGGTATAATAAAATTAATGAACTGATTTGAAAATAATAGGGGTTTCCACATTTTAATCTCATACTGGGTGTACAATAGATTTATAGTTGAGATCATAGCTACAGGTTATTATTATATAGCATAATTCTTGAAGGTGTATACTAAGTGAATGACGATCATATACAGGGTGTTTCATGTCGAATTGATTAAAATTATTCCTCAAATTACATACATACTGTGCGTTGCTAACGCGTATTTATGAAAATACTGAAACCTTAGTATCTCGGTGTATATTAGTCCGATATCGATAATACAAAAGATATTCAGTATTTGAATGAATTTTATATAGATTTTTGGCCAATGCAGATCTATGGCCAATGCAGAACTATGGACAATGTGGATCTATGGACAAAGATGATCTATGGGCAATGTAGATCTACCTACAAGGTGTATCTACGGGCAAAGAGGATCTATGGGCTACATTGATCTACCTACAAGGTAGATCTACGGCGCGTACTAGTCTATATACTAAGTCAGGAATCAGTACTATGGGGGGGAAAGGGGAAAGAAACGTGTTTTTTTAAAAGGTAAGAAAAGTTTGGACTTTTTTCGACCGTTGGGAGGGGAGGAGAAAGGGACGCGATAATACGTTTCGAAAGAGGAAAGACGGACATTTGTTACGGTACCGGGGTTTTTCGACAAAAATACCCCGATTATTTTATAATAATTCTCAAACTCGACGAAAAAATCGATTTTCGTCGAAAAGTGAAAACTTCTAGAAACGAGATGGGGCGTAGGATAACGTCGGGACGAGATGTTTTGGCTCAATCTGACGCACGAAAGATGAACTGGAAAAGTAACGGAGCCCTTTTTTCGATTTTCGTCTTTGTTTTCTCGAAAAATTCACGCAAAAATGTGCAATTTTGGTAACATTTTGACGTTTCTCTTAAATCTGTGTTCCCCGATAACATCCATCGATGGCATTCAGAATAGAAACGATGTGAATGAAAATGAGAAACGTCAGATGATATTCGACTAGAAACATTGAAATTTCGACGAATTCAGAGGAAAGATGCAAGAAAAGATGATTAATATACCATTTCTATCCGTTTTTCGAGGTATATTTGATGATATTTTCAAACAGAATCGTTTTGTGTCAGTCGAATACATTCGTTTGCTGAAGCTTCTACTGGAGTTATTTTGGTTATTTGAGGTGTTTTCAACGAGATATTTAAGCAAAGAATGGACTGAAATGGTACGAAACGTCCTTTACTGATGGTATCTTTGCGTTTTGTTGAGATTTTCATGGAAATTGGTCAAATCTTATAGCATTTCGTATCATGTAAGTTGTCAAGGAGAGACGTGAATTTTTCATTTTGCACTGATAACAGCAATCAAGTCGAAGTAAATTTGTAGTAGAGATATAAATATTCGATTTCCTTCATATCTAACGGTTTTTTATACGAAAATCATGAAAATTCTTCAAATTTATAGAATCTCTGTATCCTGTGATTTTGACATTTTCCCTATAAGAAGCAGAAATGCAGTAAGTTCCTCAACGTGGTCATGGCTGGAGGCTGTGAGTCGCGGACTGATAATCTGAGGCGCAGCGCTACTGCAGGTTCGAATCGCTGTCAGTCAGTGAATTTTTTTTCTTATTTTTCGCCAGTTATTAATTCTTATATTATTTTGCGGTGAATGCTTTGAAATTATGAAATGGATCAAATTTTTTTTGGTCAACTGTGTGAATCATTCCGTAATATACATATTATATATTTATGTTTTCGCGTAGTTTTCAAAGTATCTACTTATGAGAATAACGATTATACAGTGTTTCTGAAGTTACCGTGCCTATTGGAGGTTTCTTGATGAATAGACCTATTTGAAATATGAAAATCGGTATAATAAAATTAATGAACTGATTTGAAAATAATAGGGGTTCCCACATTTTCATCTCATACAGGGTGCACAATAGATTTATAGTTGAGATCATAGCTACAGGTTATTATGCCATAGCATAATTCTTGAAGGTATATACTAAGTGACTGACGATCATATACAGGGTGTTTTATGTCGAATTGATTAAAATTATTCCTCAAATTACATACATACTGTGCGTTGCTAACGCATATTTATGAAAATACTGAAACCTTAGTATCTCGGTGTATATTAGTCCGATATCGATAATACAAAAGATATTCAGTATTTGAATGAATTTTATATAGATTTTTGGCCAATGCAGATCTATGGCCAATGCAGCAGATCTATGGCCAATGCAGATCTATGGACAATGTGGATCTATGGACAAAGATGATCTATGGGCAATGTAGATCTACCTACAAGGTGTATCTACGGGCAAAGCGAATCTACCTACAAGGTAGATCTACGGCGCGTACTAGTCTATATACTAAGTCAGGAATCAGTACTATGGGGGGGAAAGGGGAAAGGAACGTGTTTTTTTAAAAGGGAAGAAAAGTTTAGACTTTTTTCGACCGTTCGCAAAGAAGTAGTAAGGGACGCGATAATACGTTTCGAAAGAGGAAAGACGGACATTTGTTACGGTACCGAGGTTTTTCGGCAAAAATACCCCGATTATTTTATAATTATTCTCAAACTGGACGAAAAAATCGATTTTCGTCGAAAAGTGAAAACTTCTAGAAACGAGATGGGGCGTAGGATATCGTCGGGACGAGATGTTTTGGCTCAATCTGACGCACGAAAGATGAACTGGAAAAGTAACGGAGCCCTTTTTTCGATTTTCGTCTTTGTTTTCTCGAAAAATTCACGCAAAAATGTGCAATTTTGGTAACATTTTGACGTTTCTCTTAAATCTGTGTTCCCCGATATCATCCATCGATGGCATTCAAAGTAGGAACGCCCCTAATTATAAATACGAAACGTCAGATGATATTCGACTAGAAACATTAAAATTTGGACGAATTCAGAGGAAAGATGCAAGAAAAGATGATTAATATACGATTTCTATCCTTTTTTCCACGTATATTTGGTGATATTTTCAAACGGAATCGTTTTGTGTCAATGGGAAACTTGATAAGCCAGAAGTCTCTACAGGAGTCATTTGAGGAGTTTTTAACGAGATATTCAAGGAAATAATAAACTCCAACTGTATGTACCGCCCTTTTATGATGGTATTATTGCGTTTTGTTGAGGTTTTCATGGAAATTCGTAAAATTTTGAAGCATTCCGTTTCATGTGAATTGTCAAGGACAAACGTAAATATATCATTTCGGACAGATATTAGCATCCAACCTGAAGTAAGCCGGTAGGTAGAGATAATTCAATTAGATATCCTTTATATTTAACGATATTTTAAACGAAAATCATGAAAATTCATCAACTCATAGAATTTCTGTCACCATTTATTTTGACATTTTTCCTATAAGAAGCACAAATGCACCAAATTATTCAAAGGCATTGTAGCCGGATCGTTAGGGATGCGGTTGTTCAAACTGAGGTCTCTATGGGTTGCGAGTTCAAGTCTTGCAGCAGGTCAAAATTTTTTTTTTCTTATTTTTGCGCCAGTTATTAATTTTTATATTATTTGGCGGTGAATGCTTCGGAATATTTATATGGATCAATTTTTTTTTGGTCTATTGTGTGAATGATTTCGTAGTTTACACATATAATTATGTTTTTCCGATTTTCAAAGTACATATAAGAATAACGATTATACATTGTTTTTTTTCAAGTTGCCTATTGGAGGTTTTTCGATAAATTGACCAATTTGAAATTTTAAAATGAAAGCGATTCCTACATTTCCATATTATACAGGGTGTACATTTTTCGAGCGCCAATTATGCTTTTCTGTAAAATAGAAAACTTATGAAATCTGAAAATTGAAATTTCAAGTTAGATTTTACATAATTTGCGAAATTATACGTGCGATGAATAAAGTTTATACAGAGTGTACAATTTCCGAGTACCAATTTCCGAGATGTCTCTGGAGAACTGAAAACTTTTCTTATAGTTGACATGTTAGCTCTAGGTTATCATTTCATTGCATAATTCTTGAAGGTATACAGGTGGGGATTGACGGTTATATACAGGTTGTACAATTTTCAAGCGCCAATTATACATTTCTAGAAAATCGAGACCTTATGAAATCTGAAAATTGGAATAAGAGCTTTAGATTTGTTTTCTCTTGCCTAATTTGCGAAGATATACGTGCGATGAATATTTTTTATACAGAAAGCACAATTTCTGAGTTCCAATTGGACGACTCTGGATAACTGAAACCTGTTGAAATCTGATAGTTGAGATCTTAGATCCAGGTTATTTTTTTTTTTGCATAATTGTTGAAGGTATACAGTAAGCAACTGACGATCATATACAGGGTGTATTATTTTTGAGTACCAATTAGATTTTTATGCAGAAATGTGAAATATTGAACCATCGGATTATAAGCTTCAGGTTTTTTTTTTCATAGTTTGTGAGGAAATATATTATAATTGATTCAAAATTATACTGGGTGTACAATTTAGTGGCAATTAGCCATTTCTGAATTATGAAATCTGAAAATTGAGATTATAGCTTTTGCTTATTTTTCCAATGCATAATTCATTAACTCATCAGACATGTTGATTGTCATTTTAGATTTCTTCTATGTGTTTCAACAAAAACTTTATATACAGGATGTTTCATGTAAATATACAGTTTATATAGGGTCGAGTTGATTGTCACTTGATAGGAATTATTCGATATTATTCCAATCCTCAAATTACATACAAGATGCGGGTTACTCACGCGTATATTCATGAATCCTTAGTATTTCGCTTTATCTCAGTGCGATATCGATTTTACAGGAGATATGGGAGTATTTATGAATGAATTAAAAAGTAGATCTATGGGCTATATTGATCAACCTAAAAGGTAGATCTATGGGCTGCATTGATCCACCTACAAGGTAGATCTGTGGGCAACATTGATCAACCTACAAGGTAGATCTATGTGCAACATTGATCAACCTACAAGGTAGATCTATGGGCAACATTGATCAACCTACAAGGTAGATCTATGGGCAATGTGGATCTATGGGCTTTATTGATCCACAAGATATATTGATCTACCTACAAGGTAGATCTACGGCGCGTACTAGTCTATATACTAAGTCAGGAATCAGTACTATGGGGGGGAAAGGGGAAAGAAACGTGTTTTTTTAAAAGGGAAGAAAAGTTTAGACTTTTTTCGACCGTTGGGAGGGGAGGAGAAAGGTACGCGATAATACGTTTCGAAAGAGGAAAGACGGACATTTGTTACGGTACCGGGGTTTTTCGACAAAAGTACCCCGATTATTTTATAATAATTCTCAAACTCGACGAAAAAATCGATTTTCGTCGAAAAGTGAAAACTTCTAGAAACGAGATGGGGCGTAGGATAACGTCGGGACGAGATGTTTTGGCTCAATCTGATGCACGAAAGATGAACTGGAAAAGTAACGGAGCCCTTTTTTCGATTTTCGTCTTTGTTTTCTCGAAAAATTCACGCAAAAATGTGCAATTTTGGTAACATTTTGACGTTTCTCTTAAATCTGTGTTCCACGATATCATCCATCGATGGCATTCAAAGTAGGAACGCCCCTAATTATAAATACGAAACGTCAGATGATATTCGACTAGAAACATTAAAATTTGGACGAATTCAGAGGAAAGATGCAAGAAAAGATGATTAATATACGATTTCTATCCCTTTTTCCATGTATATTTGGTGATATTTTCAAACGGAATCGTTTTGTGTCAATGGGAAACTTGATAAGCCAGAAGTCTCTACAGGAGTCATTTGAGGAGTTTTTAACGAGATATTCATGGAAATAATAAACTACCACTGTATGTACCGCCCTTTTATGATGGTATTATTGCGTTTTGTTGAGGTTTTCATGGAAATTCGTCAAATTTTGAAGCATTCCGTTTCATGTGAATTGTCAAGGACAAACGTAAATATATCATTTCGGACAGATATTAGCATCCAACCTGAAGTAAGCCGGTAGGTAGAGATATTTTAATTAGATATCCTTTATATTTAACGATTTTTTAAACGAAAATCATGAAAATTCATCATCTTATAGAATTTCTGTCACCATTTATTTTGACATTTTTCCTATAAGAAGCACAAATGCACCAAATTATTCAAAGGCATTGTAGCCGGATCGTTAGGGATGCGGTCGTTCAAACTGAGGTCTCTATGGGTTGCGAGTTCAAGTCTTGCAGCAGGTCATAATTTTTTTTTCTTATTTTTGCGCCAGTTATTAATTTTTATATTATTTGGCGGTGAATGCTTCGGAATATTTATATGGATCAATTTTTTTTTGGTCTATTGTGTGAATGATTTCGTAGTATACACATATAATTATGTTTTTCCGATTTTCAAAGTACATATAAGAATAACGATTATACATTGTTTTTTTTCAAGTTGCCTATTGGAGGTTTTTCGAAAAATTGACCAATTTGAAATTTTAAAAAGAAAGCGATTCTTACATTTCCATATTATACAGGGTGTACATTTTTCGAGCGCCAATTATGCTTTTCTGTAAAATAGAAAACTCATGAAATCTGAAAATTGAAATTTCAAGTTTGATTTCACATAATTTGCGAAATTATACGTGCGATGAATAACGTTTATACAGAGTGTACAATTTCCGAGATGTCTCTGGAGAACTGAAAACTTTTCTTATAGTTGACATGTTAGCGCTAGGTTATCATTTCATTGCATAATTCTTGAAGGTATACAGGTGGGGATTGACGGTTATATACAGAGTGTATTATTTTCGAGTGGCTATTAGACGTTTATTCTTCTTTATCATAGAGAAAATCATTGAGGAAATATATAATAATTAATTAACAATTATACAGGGAGTAGAAAATTGGGATAACAATTTGATATTTGTGAAAAATTAGATACAATGAAATCTGAAAATTGGTTGAATGAAACCCAATGGCTTTCGAGCAATAATGAACATCACCACATGGGAAGCTTTAGCAATTAATTATAAAAAATAATTCAATAAATGAAATTTATACAGGATGAGGAATTTAGTGGCAATTAGATATTTCTGAAGAATTGAGACAATATAAAATATGAAAATTGAGAATTGAAATTACAGCTTCCTTTTTTTTACAATAGATTGGGATTTTTTCTTTTCATTTGTGTTTCTACAAGAAATTTATATACAGGATGTTTCATGTAAATATACAGTTCATACAGGGTTGAGTTCATTGTCAGTTGATACGAATTATTCGATATTATTCCAATCCTCAAATTACATACAAGATGCGCGTTACTCACGCGTATATTCAAGAAACCTTAGTATCTCGCTTTATCTTAGTCCGATATCGATTTTACAGGAGATATGGGAGTATTTATGAATGAATTCAAAGGTAGATCTATGGGCTATATTGATCAAACTAAACGGTAGATCTATGGGCTATATTGATCTACCTACAAGGTAGATCTATGGGCAACAATGATCTACCTACAAGGTAGATCTGTGGGCAACATTGATCTATATAAAAGGTAGATCTGTGGGCAACATTGATCTACCTAAAAGGTAGATCTATGTGCAACATTGATCTACCTACCTATTGATCTATGAGCTACATTGATCTACCTACAAGGTAGATCTACGGCGCGTACTAGTCTATATACTAAGTCAGGAATCAGTACTATGGGGGGGAAAGGGGAAAGAAACGTGTTTTTTTAAAAGGGAAGAAAAGTTTAGACTTTTTTTGACCGTTGGAAGGGGATTAGGAAGGGACGCGATAATACGTTTCGAAAGAGAAAAGACGGACATTTGTTACAGTACCGGGGTTTTTCCGCAAAAACACCCCGATTATTTTATAATTATTCTCAAACTCGACGAAAAAATCGATTTTCGTCGAAAAGTGAAAACTTCTAGAAACGAGATGAGGCGTAGGATATCGTCGGGACGAGATGTTTTGGCTCAATCTGACGCACGAAAGATGAACTGGAAAAGTAACGGAGCCCTTTTTTCGATTTTCGTCTTTGTTTTCTCGAAAAATTCACGCAAAAATGTGCAATTTTGGTAACATTTTGACGTTTCTCTTAAATCTGTGTTCCCCGATATCATCCATCGATGGCATTCAGAGTAGGAACGCCCCTAATTATAAATACGAAACGTCAGATGATATTCGACTAGAACCATTGAAATTTGGACGAATTCAGAGGAAAGATGCAAGAAAAGATGATTAATATACCATTTCTAGCCGTTTTTCGAGGTATATTTGATGATATTTTAGAAAGAAAACGTTTTTAGTCAGTGGGAAGCTTGGTTTGCCAGAAGCCTTTACCAGGAGTCATTTGGTTATTTGAGAAGTTTTTAACTAGAAATTTGAGGAAATAATAGACTAGAACTGTATGTACCGCCCTTTTATGATGGTATTTTTGGGTTTTGTTGAGATTTTCATGGAAATTCGTCAAATATTGAAGCATTCCGTTTCATGTGAATTGTCAAGGACATACGTAAATATATCATTTCGGACAGATATTGGCATCCAACCTGCAGTAAGCCGGTAGGTAGAGATAATTTAATTAGATATCCTTCATATTTAACGATTTTTTAAACGAAAATCATGAAAATTCATCAACTCATAGAATCTCTGTCACCATTTATTTTGACATTATTCCTATAAGAAGCACAAATGCACCTAATTATGCAAAGACGTTGTGGCCGGGTCGTTAGGGATGCGGTCTTATAAACTAAGGTCTCTATGGGTTGCGAGTTCAAGTCTTGCAGCAGGTCATAATTTTTTTTTCTTATTTTTTCGCCTGTTTTTAATTTTTATATTATTTGGCGGTGAATGCTTCGGAATGTTGAAATGGATCAATTTTTTTTTAGTCTATTGTGTAAATTTTATTATTTGCATTATTTGCTAAGATATACGTGCGATGAATATTTTTTATACAGAGTGCACAATTTCCGAGTTCCAATTGGACGACTCTGGAGAACTGAAACCTGTTGAAATCTTAGATCCAGGTTATTTTTTTTGCAAAATTCTAGAAGTTATGCACTGAGTGATTGACGATTTCATACAGGGTGTATTATTTTTGAGTGGCAATTGGACGTTTATGCAAAAATGTAACCTATTGAAACATCGGATTATAAGCTTCGGGTTATTCTTCGTTTTCATAATTTGTGGGGAAAAATATAATAATTGATTAAAAATTATACAGGGTGTATAAAATGGGGATACCAATTCGATATTTTGGGCAAAAGAGGCATAATGAAATCTGGAAATTTGGATAATAGCTTCAGGTCAGCCTTAGACATTTCTGAAGAATTGATTCCGTATGGAATTCGAAAATTGGTTTCATAGCCTTTGCTTTTTCCGCCGTTATTCGAGAACCTTCAAGAGAAGGTTCTCGAATAACGAGTCGGGCATGTTCATTGGTGTTTTTGGTTGCTTTTTTGTGTTTCAACGAAAACTCCATCTACAGAATGTTTCATGTCAAGTTGATTTAAATTATTCCCCAAATTACATACAGACTGTGCGTTGTATATATACAGAATACAGAAGATATGCATTATTTGAATGAATTTTATATAGGGTGTACATCTGTGGCTAATGTAGATCTATGGACAATGAGGATCTATGGACAAAGAGGATCTATGGTCAATGTAGATCTACCTACAAGGTGTATCTACGGGCAAAGAGGATCTATGGGCTACATTGATCTACCTACAAGGTAGATCTACGGCGCGTACTAGTTAGATATACTAATCGTGGAATCAGTACTATGGGGGGGAAAGGGGAAAGAAACGCGTTTTTTTAAAAGGGAAGAAAAGTTTACACTTTTTTCGACCGTTCGCAGGAAAGTACGAAGGGACGCAATAATACGTTTCGAAAGAGGAAAGACGGACATTTGTTACGGTACCGGGGTTTTTCGGCAAAAGTACCCCGATTATTTTATAATTATTCTCAAACTGGACGAAAAAATCGATTTTCGTCGAAAAGTGAAAACTTCTAGAAACGAGATGGGGCGTAGGATATCGTCGGGACGAGATGTTTTGGCTCAATCTGATGCACGAAAGATGAACTGGAAAAGTAACGGAGCCCTTTTTTCGATTTTCGTCTTTGTTTTCTCGAAAAATTCACGCAAAAATGTGCAATTTTGGTAACATTTTGACGTTTCTCTTAAATCTGTGTTCCCCGATATCATCCATCGATGGCATTCAGAATAGAAACGATGTGAATGAAAATGAGAAACGTCAGATGATATTTGACTAGAAACATTGCAATTTTGACGAATTCAGAGGAAAGATGCAAGAAAAAATGATTAATATACGATTTCTATCCGTTTTTCGAGGTATATTTGATGATATTTTCAAACAGAATCATTTTGTGGCTGTCGAATACATTGGTTTGCTGAAGCTTCTATAGGAGTCATTTTGGTGATTTGAAGTGTTTTCGATGAGATATTCAAGCAAATAATGAACGGGAATGGTAGGAAACGTCCTTTTCTGATGGTATCTTTGCATTTTGTTGAGATTTTCATGGAAATTGGTCAAATCTTATAGCATTCCGTTTCATGTAAGTTGTCAAGGAAAGACGTGAATATTTCATATTGGACTGATAAATCGGTAGGTACAGATATAAATATTCGATTTTCTTCATATCTAACGGTTTTTTAGACGAAAATCATGAAAATTCTTCAATTTTATAGAATCTCTGTAACCTGTGATTTTGACATTTTGCCTATAAGAAGCATAAATGCACTAAATACCTCATCGTGGTCATGGCTAGAGGGTGTGAGTTGCGGACCGTTAAACTGAAGCGCTGCGCTACTGCATGTTCGAATCGCTGCCAGTCAGTGACTTTCTTTTTCTTATTTTTCGCAAGTTATTAATTCTTATATTATTTGGCGGTGAATGCTTTGGAATAATGAAATGGATCAAATTTTTTTTTGGTCTACTGTTTGAATGATTCCGTAATATACATATTATATATTTATGTTTTTGCATAGTTTTCAAAGTACGTATAAGAATAACGATTATACAGTGTTTCTGAAGTTACAGTGCCTATTAGAGGTTTCTTGATGAATATGCCCATTTGAAATATGAAAATCGGTATAATAAAATTAATGAACTGATTTGAAAATAATAGGGGTTTCCACATTCTCATCTCATACAGGGTGTACAATAGATTTATAGTTGAGATTATAGCTACAGGTTATTATTATATAGCATAATTCTTGAAGGTATATACTAGGTGACTGACTATCATATACAGGGTGTTTCATGTCAAATTGATTAAAATTATTCCTCTACTTACATACATACTGTGCGTTACTAACGCGTATTTATGAAAATACTGAAACCTTAGTATCTCGCTGTATATTAGTCCTATATCGATAATACAGAAGATATGCAGTATTTGAATGAATTTTATATAGATTTTTGGCCAATGCAGATCTATGGCCAATGCAGATCTATGGCCAATGCAGATCTATGGACCAAGAGGATCTATGGGCAATGTAGATCTACCTACAAGGTGTATCTACGGGCAAAGCGAATCTACCTACAAGGTAGATCTACGGCGCGTACTAGTTTG